>NC_049979.1:7255722-7256647 GCF_000003815.2 Branchiostoma floridae
ATATGAAGTTTAGCAATTCTCTATAATGTATTCTACCAACACAGATGAATTTTCATGGTTTCCAATATGTAAGCTTTCAACAAGCAATCATGTAGAAGAGGAACTGCTAACTTACTGCTCCAGGCACCATGCCCATTGGCGCAACCATCGGGGGACCTGTAAGAGAGCAGTAAATATAGTCGTTATCTTTTGGCTTTTTATTTTGCTAGCTCTCTGACATTTGACTATATTTCGCCTTAGATGATAAAAGTTCTAGTGCTCAGTAAAACTTTCGCTAGTTTCAGATATGTCAGATAAGTATTTCAAGTAAACAAGAAACCACAATATGATGTTTCTCATGTTCAGGACTGCCTATAATGGAATTTTGGAAGTTGAAGTTATTCTTTCTGCAGAATCATTTCTAACATTTGTAACTTAAAGGCAATACTAATAGACTGTGGTTCAAAGATGACAGCTGGACTTTTCATTCAGACTCTATCAGAGGATCATAGAAATTAAAAGGATCATCAAACAGTATCATCATAGTATGACTATGTACATACATAATTCCATCTAGCTTTAAAAAGCCTGTGTACCACTAAAATACCAGTAGACTATTAATAAGCTGTTAGAGAAACAAAAATTTTCTATACTACATGATGTAGTGACTATGTCTTGAAAGGTTTCATTTGATGGTTTCACTTGATAAGACTACCAGTAGAAAGCTGTTCTTGGAGCAAAGACAGAAACTTAATTAATGAAATACAAATCAGAGAGAACAGTCTTATGTACTGGAACATGTAGATAAAGCTGACACAGACAGCAAGAGGTACATCGGTATCTTCCCAAGACAGTACTGAGCATGATATAAAACTTGCTGACTGACATCCTCAGTTGGGCAATATTTCTAAACCAAGAAGTCTTAAACTGTCAGTCACAATTACGG
>NC_049979.1:7256832-7362141 GCF_000003815.2 Branchiostoma floridae
TTCTTCATACCAGTCCATTTTCACACAGACAAGTGCACAATGTCAGAACACATCCCCTTGCTTTCCATGTCAGTAATGAGATTAATATCGGACCTGGACGTATGGCCTGCAAAGTCATTGGCCTGATGGCTCCGCTAGCGGTTACGATGTGGGGAGAACCTGCAAGGGGCAACATGGCGTGAGATGTGACACCAGGGCTGATGACCCCCCTCATCCTCTGATCTACGCAGGTGATAAATGGTGGGTTAGACACAGCAACCACACATTAGCAGTAACAACATTCACAGGTCAAACAATGCTGTACATATGGGAGCAATTGAGCTTCATGCTGCAGCACCAAATATAATAATAAGTCCCAAGTTGAGTTTTTTTGTTTTTGTTTTGGTTCTCAGGATACTACTTCAGTACTCTTCTGCTAGCTGTTTCACAAAGGTCTGTGACCAGTTGCCCCAGTTTCATACATGTGAGACAACCCAACAGTGCGCAATGCTGCATGAAGTACAATTCCCCTAATGTCAAGTGTAAGTATCAAACAATGTGTCGTGATGTCTGGGTGAGACTTTCTTCAGGGAGGGTTTTATCTGCCTTCTCTCCACCTAAGACTGAGAAGTGGAAGCTAGAAAGGGTTAGTTACAATGCCTGGCGGCATCACAGTGTTTACCTGATGGGTGTTAGACAAGACTGGGGTACTCACCTGGCGGCAGGGGGTTAAATGCTCCAAAATGAGCTGGTGGGGGCATACCAGGAGGCATGGGGGGCATGCCCATGCCAGGGGGACGGTTCATGGGGGGAGGGAACGACATCTTTCCCGTCAGGTCCACCCTTCCTGTCCTTGCCCGAGGGTCTTCTGGTTTCAGCAAAGTACTCTCACTGTATCACTCCCCAGCAACCTGGACAGAAGTATGCACATGATTTGATCAGCACAACTTGAAACATGAACCGTTATAGCAGGACTTAGTATAGAGATTGGTGTCGTTGTTTTAACTGGGATACTGTGATTAAAAAAACCCTAATAATTCTGTGCTTTCACTTTCAAAGATACTAGTGCAAATACAATGTACATAATCTGCATTTCAAATGAAGAAGGCTGGGAAAAAGGATTCTGCTCATGATTGCTACAAAGTCAAACTCAAAGTGTGTTAATTGAGTGTTTCGGTGTATGAATATTTGCTGAAGTGTAAGGGTTTTTTCCAGCAAGAAGGGTGTGTCAATAATATATAATTAACGTTATATGTGAAATGCTGAATAATTAAAACAAACAACAAAGGCAAAACAAGAGTCTGAAAACTCAAACCTGCTTGAAATATTTCGTTTTGTGATGGTGCGTATGGTGTGTCGTGGGGTGATATGGTTTGACGTTTGGCAAAATTATTCCATCATTGTTCTTATATAATGTACCTATAGTAAACGGTGAGATCTAAAACTACACCTTCTTAGTGACCTCACCTTTTCATTTTTATTTCCTATTATATACACCTGCACCTGGCACATATCCCTATGTGTATATAATGGTTCATTCCATACAGAGGTGACAGGGATGGTCACAGTTACTAGTACTCCTAGACTAATATATTTTTCAAACAACCACAAAACTGCCACAAACTGATATACATGTATACCCCAAAACATCAAAAACCAAAAACAGGACCTCCATTTTTCATGGAGGTAACATTCACTTTGCAGATGTACATTGCATACAACCTGATGAATGTAACACTTTTGAAGAAGATGCTAGGAGGTGTAGAAGGTACCATAATGACTGCAGGACACTGAAACTAAACACTAATTGCACTCAGCTGGTGCGGGTGTGCTGCATCCAGCCTAAACAAACTGACCTCATTTTTCAGGTCAACCATAGGACCACCAAAGGGCTTTCTCTTGGGCATTGTAACTCAAAACTAATAGCCCCCAGCTGCCTTACATTCTATTACTGGGATCACTGGACTACTCTGACATGATGGGGGTGTAAAAATTTTTTTAAAAACGAACCACAAAACAACAACAAACTTCTAATCTACTTAATAGCACAATAGGTCACACACTCTATCCCCATAGCAAAGGAAATCGCAATCCATCCAGACGTTCTAAAGATATCGGTCCGGAATCACAAAGATCCCTACCAGAAACAGTACCTGCTTTTCTCAAGCAGGTAATAATTCTCTGTAGTAATAATTATTCTTATTCTTAATTGTAAAACAACAGGTTCATGCCCGCTTTACATGTAGGCCCTTTTTCCAAGTGTAGGCAAAGAAGTGTCAAGAGCAGATTATTTTCATGGAAATTTATAAAATGGACTTGCACTACACTACAGTAAAGGCCAACACAAAGACATACAAAATTATTCTACAGGAAGTTAGTTTCTTAACTTTGCGCCGCGATTATCCTAATGTTCAATTTTGTAAAATAAAAAGGTCTGATAGCATAAATGTCATTCATCAACTGGTTTTCTGGCCCTACGTGTAGATAATTTGTTTGTAGACAATTATCTCAATGGCGATACATAATGGGTATGGCGCCCAACAAGGCCACGCCATGCGACACAAACCGGGCCGACTTTCACTAACATAGTTCCCCTTCCATCGGCCATACACGCACGCCATCTATCCGATAACAACACAGAAAATTCGCAACTCCATCCACTAACCTCTGGAACTGCAAACGCAGCGGAATTTCAGGAAATATGTGACCAAATTCTTCTCCAATGTTGACTACGCAGACCACTGCCTCCATCCACGGAAATATTTTTACCAAAATGGCGGCGGATTTCCACCTCAGCCTCGTTTTCATGCAAGTTGATCACTTCATTTTTTTCAAAAAACGTTAAAATTCTGTCTTTTCTATGCATAAAAGGTATTAAAATTCTTAAATTAAAAATTTGAACTTAAATAGATATATTTCATCTACTTTTGATAAATTATTGGAGCGGGGTCAGAGTTCGAGAAGACTAAATGCACATCTTGTTCCCAGAGCAGCTTGTACAAAATGTATTTATTCTCACTGAATGACGTAAATAAATTCCTGGGAACGAGATTGTGAGATGGTCTGCAACCGTCTGCCCTCCCTCACATCACTGCAGACAGAAAACAGCAGAGGACAGGTTTGCGTCGTAGTTCCTTACCTCACAGTCACACCCATGGATTCCCTGTTGTAAGGGAGAGGAGAGGTGTATAAAGAAGGGGTTGATCGTGATCTATTTAGTGCACTCTGATACTATTCGTTACATTTCGCAGGAACAGGAAGTGGTGTACAGCTCAGTAGTGCTTGTGTTCGCCATGTCATTCATTGAGGCTGAGCTTGCCGAGATCAAGGACAAGCTAACTACTCAGGTGGAAGGCACCCGTATTATCCAATGTCATCCTGCTCTTGTTGCTGTGGACATCATGAAGACCAAGTACAAACAGATGATAGCCAGGTTCCAGTTCCCAGAAGGCTATCCAGATGTTCCCATCTTGATAGAACTACAGAGCAAGACATTGTCCCTAAAGTTGTGTGATGGGCTGTGTAAGGTGTGTGAAGCTGAGGCCAAGAAAATCCTGGGCAAGAAACAGATCTTACACGTTGTTTCCTTTCTGCGCACGTTCTTGGATGAAAACCCCTTCACAGTTTGCAGCGACGAGCTCAGCTTCATCAAGAAAGATCTGGTGACCTCCACTGATGAAATAAAGACTAAGCATAAGTCAGGAGTAATCATACTTAAAATAAATGAGGGCGGTTACTTCATGCATGTCCACTTGACTGTCCCTAACGAATATCCAACAAATCAAGTTGAGATAGAGAACAAAGCCTGCAACTTCCCAGCGCTGTTCGTGATGACGTTCTTGGGGCAGGCGACAGAGATGGCTCGCCAATGTACGGAACCTCCACTCAGGAAGAAACCAAAAGATCCACCCTTTGAGCCAACTCCCTCGCTAAGGATCGTAGCGGAACACTTGGTCAAGTCAGTCAGGAGATATCCTCACGAGTGCTGTCCTCTATGTAAAGAGCGAGCGCTACCCGAAGACCCGAAAGATGTCATAACTAGTGGTTCAAACATGAAGTACGTGGAACGGGTGTATTGTGGCCACGCCTTTCACTATGGCTGCCTGAATAAGTATCTAAAGACGCCCCCTTTTGAAGGTGGGAAAAAGTGCCCCGACTGTGGTAAACGTGTCTACCACGACAAGTGGAAGGTAACCCCTGAGCTGGCAGAGGCGAGATGGGCGCACAAAGAGGCGAAGAGAAGGGAGCTGGATGAAGTCATGGACTTTCTAGAGTGACGCTCATGCTTTGTCAGATATTCAAATTGCAGAGAAATGATAGTATCACTGAGCACGATGCATAGTATTTTTAAACCAATTGCTTTAGACGCTGTCTCTTGCTTAGCTGAAATATGTTTTTACAGAAATGTTCGTGTTGGGACTATACACAGTGTATATTGTATACAGCATGTGGTTGCTAGTGTGAGGTATTGTATTTATAAGTAAACCTCAGTATAGAAATGGTGGTCTTACACATCAATATATTGTTTCAACAAATGATTGTGAATGAACTTCAAGAATAATGGAATATATAGAGATTGGGAGATAAATGTTACAAGGGTATGAATATGAGTGTCAGAGCAATTGTCCATATACTTGTATGTTTTGTAAGCAATTACAAAAATTACATTGTGTTTTTCCGTAATTGGAAATATGGTACACTTGGATATGACAACTGTACTTTTGTTACTTCAGTCAGTTGGACTACCATTTAATACTGTGACATTTGTTCACCATTTACTCAAGTCAAAGCATGGAAAAAATATTGCATGGAATGCTGGGAGTATGCAATATTAGATAATTTTAACACCATATTTACTGTAGTAAGTTTCAGTCAGTAGTTCTTGGCTACTGTGGATCTGTATGGTAAGAGCAGCCAAAGTCATTGCAATGAAATTAAAAAATTTGTTCTTTGCCAAACTTAATGCTTACCTATAGAGATGTGTATCATACTTGTGTAATTTCATTCTCCTTCTATGCTTTCATAAATGTATAAGATACCATGAAGGTATAAAGGGTTCGAGGGAAGTTTCTCATAGTGTATCTGCCCACAATGAGTGATCATTTGGGCCACAGATATTTGGAATATAGTCATTTAGTGCCTGGGCCTGAGCATGGTCTTTGATCTATTGTTTTTCAAGTTTCAACATTCATTTTTTTGGAAAATGTCACCTGATCAAAACAACATTTGTTTGGTGGTGTTTTCACCTCACATGCCTAGTGAAACATAGGGCAGAACATGTCCTTGCTGTTTATGTAATTACGTTTTTTATACGTTTATGAAGGTTAGACATCCAGGTAAGCAATATTCAAATACAATTCAATCTCTACAACTGGATGAAAAACGGATTTTATGCTGAAGAAGAGTGATGGATGTCACTCGAAACGTCCGGAAGTAAATATCCGTTTTTTTATCCAGTTGTAGAGATTGAATTGTATTTGAATTATGTTTTTTATGTATACAAATTGATAGCCTTTTACCCAGGGTACCACACCATCCTTCATTTATAATATGTTTAGATTTTGATTGTTGAAAGTGCAGTCCTGAATCAAATCCCCTTGTGATGGCTAAGAACAAACTCAGTTGCCCAAAGAATTATACATTGGTAGCCTCACAGTTGAGCCCCTGGTTCCAATTACTAGTAGTTGGTAACTTAGAGACTTGGTTCAATTCTGGTAGAGAATCTCTGTTGGGGCTGCAGCAGCCTTTTGGAAGAGAGGTAAAATGGTGGTCCCCTGATGGAGGTGCCCATGTTTATAATAATATAATAATCACCAGGTGTATTTTGCCAGCCAGTAGGTACCCATTATGAGTAATGAGGCTGATTAACGTGGTCGAGGCACCTCCTCGAGCACGGGACCCCTATGGGGAAGGGTTAAGTAACCTCTCTCTTTTAAGAAATGTACACTGCTACTGAAACAACAAGGAAACTTGTTGCCCTTTGTGCCACTTGTCACTTCAAGGATCTGCATGGTATGAACAGACAAACATTCTCAAATGGACTTGTTGTTTTGCTGATGTTGATTGTTTGGGGATCTGATAAATAAGCAGACAAAAACAATATCAAGTTTGATGTAATCATGACTACTTTAATTCATATGCAAGGAGCAAATAGTGGAATGCTGCAAGTTCATATCCTCTTTTGTTCCACATCCTTCCACAAAGATAACCTGGTACCTGCTATGGCTATATTTAAAGCATGTGATAACATCATGTATTACATTGTAAGTCCTATTCGTTGTTTTCATAGACAGTAATATACCACTATGTTCACTCAGTAATAATCTCTTGGACTAAAACTTGGCAAACCTTCATAGCTTTCTTACTGCACGTGAGAAATGTGATATGGCAAAGTTTGTAATGATGGTACAGCAACACATGGAAATGTGTTGGAACATACAAGAAGTTTTCCACAGTAAGGCGAAACCTTTACTTATTACTCTCGTTAGATGTATTTACATGATATGTGTACTGACACAACTGACAGGAATAATCTTAACTGCAGCAATGCTAGCCCTTTATAAAGCTGGTGCCAGCCACTGCAAAAGGCCTCTGGTACTATAGGCTGATTTATGAATGCTTGCTTGCACTGGGACGAAACAAAAGACTGACCTTACTTCCTTACTTTTGCAATCATTTTTAGACATTTCATCATTGCCACAGTACCACATTGGTCTCTAACTGTTTGCCTGTCTTTATAACAGCAGTACCATTTTGAACATTAAGACATGTACCTTCCCATCTTCTCAGTTCCCTGAAGGCCATGCCATTTCTTCTATTCCGCCCACAAATTTTATGAATCTTGAACCGAACCCTTTTGCCGATCAAAATACAGGAAACATGAATCTCGGCATTGCCTTGGTCCTTGTATGATCAAAAAGCTTAGGAGAATTAAAATCAACAAAAAGCAAACTGTGGTAGCCATACAAGGGATCGCTGTTGTTGTTTATATCCGGGGTAATACGATTGGTGCCTACCGGGACGTCAGCAGATTGGATTGAAAATTGATATTTAAATTAGCAGATCAAATTACTGGTTAAGATGTACATCAATCTTTTGCCAAACACCTGCTTTTTGCCTACCACTACGTCACCGTGACATCATCGCGATCGCTCGTATAGTAAGTGTGTTTTGGTCCGGTAGGCATGGATAAATATGGGAATGATAGCTACTGCCTTACTTGAAGAGAAAGCAAGTAACAAATTGATGCTATTCTATTTGCATGCACCCCACAGCCAACAACATACTTGGTGCTTCAGCAAATGTGTCTAGTTTTCTACAAGTTTGGATTCTAAGTTTGTCAATGAAGTTGAGACTTCTAGGTAATAAGATTCGCTAAATATCAGTTGCTCAAGCAACTGGATATGATTTTGGAAACGATCAGGTGTTTTAGGTAGCATCGACTTTGGTCAGTGTCACTGGATTCTTAGTTGTTAATCTCTGCAGTTCTTTCTCAATTACCGACATGTAAGTCATTCACTGCAGATTAATATACACAACGTACAGTGGGTAGAACTAATATATAATGTATCAATGTACTACTGATACTACTGTAAGTTGTGCTTGCTTTTCACATCTTTGCACTAATTACATAGACTTGTCTACATCTTGAATAAGTGGTAAAAAACAAAAACATATGATTCCTAGCTTTGTGGTCAGTACATGTACGTCTCATAATTATGATACTAAACATCATACTTCTAACAAAAGTGGTTCAAAGTCTCATGTACAAGTATATACAAATAAGTCTGCAAAACTAGTACAAATACTATACAAACAGTACAAACACTTCTATTCTTGGCCATGAAGCATATATTAAGCAATTCTGACTCATTCTGATCACTACCACATGACACTTGACACAACTAATGAGTACAGAATCCTAACATTTAATTCCTTACTGACCATGAATTATTGCACGCTATTACATTGGCTTCTTACTGTGCGACAACATTCGACCTATTGTCAAAGCAAGGGTTTGGGGGCTTTCATTGAAACCATGGCCAGACAAAAAACTGTCTTCAAATCCACGTTTTAGTGTGAATTTTTCTTTTAGACATCCACAAACTTTATTGGAGACAGAATTCAGATGCTTTGCACTCCCTCCATTACAGATTATTTTTAACTGCCCACTACAGAATTTGAGGTATAAGTCCTGTTTAATTATTGCACCTACACACAGCAGCAGATACTGGTCAGTAGAACTATTAGTTATCGATGTTATACTATTCATACTACTTGATGTATCACACAGGAACTACTGGTAATGATACTGGTAGCACATTTGCCCTAACCAGTAATGGTACTGCAATCTCTGCAATTACTAAACTTCTGAAGTGACAATAAGCACTATTCAGAATGGACAGTAGAAACAGAGCATTTAGCAGTGGTGGTATTAGATAAGCTACAGCACTACAGTAATAAATTATCACAGTCATCAAGCTGTAAGTGACTAGCCTCATATTGTGTAATAAAGGTTTTAAGGTAAAAGATAACACAGTCTCACACATACACACGTACACGGAAAACCTACACACAGCTACAATGGAATTGCACTTTGTTGTCCTGATTTGTAATAATCTCTAAAACACCAATTCTCTGACTGTTGTAAGTATCGTAATAATCCTGACTCTGAGGCAGGGTGTTGCATTATTTCTGAGGAGAAATCTGCAGTGTGTTAAGCTTCAACACACATGCATGCATACTGCAGATATTCTGTCTATCAGGCTGACATCTACAAAGTTCCTCAGAAAACTCTGCATTCTAGTAGGGAATAGGAATGTTAACTGACACAGAACAAGGTGGGAATTGGAAAATCACAATGTCAAACCTAAAAGCTACAATCTTTAAGCTTTTTCCCCAAAAAAATGAAGCACTATGTAGCTATACCTGTGAATAAATGAAAATTACTTATGACATTCAATAAAGTCCCCAGCAATGCTATTTTCTTTCAATCATCAGGCATATTCATACTAACACCCTCTGCACATTTTCTGACAAAAGGCATTTCTGGTATCCCACTCACACAACAACCTTGTGTTCATAAGTAACAACCTTGCAGTTCACAGACTGTAAAACAGGTAATTCTAATCTTGCTTGAAAAGCAAACCATTTAAACTGAAAGATAAAAAAAATTAACATCACAGAATAATGCCTACAATGTCTAGGTGAAAAAGGAAATAGCACGTAACAGAAGTTGGCACTGAAATAAAATAAGGCTAGAACAAAATTAAATAAAATGACACACATAAGAAAATATGACTTAGAAAGATTTATACAGGTATGCAAACTATTAAAACAAAAGACAACAATGGTTTAACTTAAATAAAGATAAGGAAAAGTAGGAATATCTTCTGGTCCACAAAACCTTTGATGTCACTAGTACTCATGTTCTTCATTCATTTCACTCTATGCTTAAAGTACAACAGTACATGTGGGCTCAGAAGTTGGTTTGTAAATGTGAGATTCAGATGAAGAACAGGATTGCGATTTAGCACATTTCCAGTATCCTGTTCCCTAAACTCTATGTTCATCTTCAACAGTTGAAACTTGGCCTCCCATTGTTGACAGACTGTACAAGAAACTATGATGGATGCTGGGTGTATCCAGAAGATCAGACTGCAGCTGTGGGTTTCTGTGCCAGTTTGTCTTCCACTTTCTCCTTCTCCTGGGATTCCCTCCACTACAAAAAGAATACACATTTTTTTTAAACAAATCATAAGTCATAACCAGATGTTTGCATCAATCAAGCATATCAGAGTGTGGCGCTTTCTCCATACTGCCCTACGTGATTTTTCTCAGACCTCTTGAATAAAGCCCTATAAACTTTCTCCCTGCTGCCTTACTTGTTGTATGTCTGTGCCACATATGGTGCTTGAAAAACCTCATTACTTTTTCTTACTCATTATTTGGCTGCATAGCAGTTGAACTACAGGTTAATTTTGTCGAAAGTCATGTCTTATGCTACTTTTTTTTTTTACATCAAATAATATACATAATCTTCTCACTCCATCCCCCACCTTGTCCATCTCTTTATCCAGCTCCTCCAGCTGTTCACCTTGCTGTTTCTCCAGGTTCTCCTTCTCCCTGGCCTGTTTCATTGCAAGCTGTGGGTATCATGATGTATGAGGGCACATTTTATCAATGCGAAAGACTTCAGAAACACACGTTTACAGTAAACAGATAGTGAAAAATGTTTAAAAGATGCTGAATTATTACCCTCTTTCTCTCCTCTAGGAATTTCTTCATGTTGTTGCTGTTCAGCTCACGGATCCTCCTGCAAACGTAGAGTAAAACACACATTAGGGTCCTACCTATGGGCCACCTTAAAATTCAAACTGCCATGTCTTGATAATTGATAATCGCCCAAGGGTACTTACCTGACGGGTAATTGTGGTTGTCCCTTACAGGGCCACGAAGTGCCATCACTGGCTAGATACCATATTAAAGTGCAGTTATCTCTTTTAACCAATCAAACGCCAAGAATCAGAGTTCAAATTAGGGTCCTACCTATGGGCCACCTTTAAATTCTGCCATGTCTTGACAATTTTGCTCACTAGTAATGCTTTTTTGTCTTAATATTGGGGAGGGTCTGCAGGGAGGAGATCCTGGTAAATTTACAAGGGCCGGCAATGCTTGATGGTAAATTCAGGAAGGCCAGCAACAATTATTGGTAAATTCATTTGTTGCAAGAGTTTTGGAAAAGAGTTTGCTGGATTGTTCCATTGTTGACAAGTAACATTGAACTAGATCCAGCTGGCTACAATTAACCTCATGGAAAAGGGCATGTCTGCATTAGATGCTACATGTACTAATTGCTTAATATATGTTCAATTTTTTAAAAACTCGACTTAGTGCTTCAGTAAAGGTCTGTAAGCAATTACCCACCTCTCCCGCTCAGCCTTGTTCTTGATCTTCTTGTCCTGTGCGATGGCCTTACTTTCTTCCATGGACTGTTTGGCCTGACCTCCCTTCAGATCCTTGCCTTGCCTACATGCAAAGAATACATATTAAGTGGTGTTGTGCTGTGTAAGCACACAATGATTTTCCCACCTGATGAAACCATTCACAGTTGGATGGCAGTTTATGGAGAGAAAAACAAGAGCATTACGGCGCAGTCACATAGGTCGTGCGATTGTCGTACAAAGTCTCCTGCAACTGTCTTGGTATACAAAATGCTGTTTTGGATCCATGTCAGTGGTAAAAATCCTATGGCATCAAAATTGTATGGAAATCGCACAACCTATGTGACCGTGCCCTTAAGAACAATGGTTCTCCCCCAGACTTACTTCTCGTGGATGGTGGTGATCTGTTTGGTCTGCTGCTCGTGTGCCACCTTCATCAGCTGCTTCAGCACATCACACTGCTGCTTGAAGTGTCCCTCCTTCACCTCATGCTCCTCCTTAGAGCACTTGGCCACCAGCTCAGAGAACTCCTTGGTCTGAGTAGCCACTATCTCCTTTACCTGTTAAAGAAAAAAATGTAAGGCAGCAACATTTTAGAAGTTGCGTGGGACTTGCAAACACCTGAGGAATTCAAAGTTCAGATGAAAAAGAAATGTTATTAGTCTTGTACTCTCAAGCATTCTAAATTGAGAGCATGGGGAACTTTTTCAGCAAGAGTGCACCAAAATAGTGCCAAATGATAAAGCATACATTCAAGTAATCCTTGCATTTTCAAATAAACTCAAGACATTTTGAGTATCTTATTCTTACTCTAAGGGAACCTTGGCTCATGCCATTTACTGCACGGAATGGCAGAATTCTGAGTTGAGAGCTACTAACCCTGGCTGTCAACACCATAATTACTCCAAAGAGGAACCTCGAAAAACCTGAGTGGACACGTGGGCAGCAGCAGTACATGACTGGAAAGCCCTTGTGGTGAACCCACATGCAAATTTGCCACTTTAAAAGCATCAAATAAAGTATGCTGGGAGTAACTTGGTAGAGTTTTGATGTATACAAAATGTATTTGAAACCACCACCCATCGCCCTGTGATATCCCTATCAGTACATGTCAGTTGATGACATGAAGCAGTTTCTTCAAACTAACAAGTAATCTAGTCAATATGACGTTACATATATCTCAGAACAAGATGATACAAAATCAAGAACACATGTTTCCAGTCACCTGTAACCTCCCTTGTTTTTTGTGCTACGGATAATGAATGATGAAAGAGGCTTACCTTTGTATCATGATTCTCCACCAGTGACTTCAGTTTGCTCTCAAGCTCAGCAGCATTGTTCCTGTACAAAAGAAACAACATACCTTATTGAACAAAATTCACTTCCTTGTCGAAATAAAAAATAGGCAACATTGGAAGATCTTTGCTGCTTCTATAAGTATATAAACTCTGTTGATAACCTTGATAAGTTGTGTAAAAATTTGCAATAATAACAACAACAAAAAATGTACCCATTCTTCTTCTTTGCTTTTTCTAGATTCTTCTCCACACTTTGCTTTTCCTTCTGGTGAGCTGCCACCATCTTGTCCACCACACTGCTCTGGGCCTTCTGCATCACTGCCTTTTCCTATGGAATGGGATGGATGCAATTTTTAAGTGTTTTTCAAGTATTTCGTGGATAATTCACTTTCCACAGCTCCAGCACCAAGTCTGTCTGAGACTGTAAAATGAATTTTCCATACACACGTAATCATTGCATTTTCTAAGCATCTAGCCTGTTCGCCTTCTGAATAATGATCTCCATACTACACAACCCCTTACAAAGCATGTCTTACCAATTCTAAAGTCTTACCAAAGACGATTCTTAAGTATATGATCCATAGAAATTATGAAGGACAGAGCTCTGAACATTTGAGGTGATGCAATGGAAGAGTTACAGAGCAACTTGTAGAAACAATTCACAACAATGCGGTTAACATTAGTTCCATAATCAGGCAAACCATGCAGTCACGATCATTACCTTGTCATGTCTCTTCTTTAGACCATTCATCTCCTTAGTTTGCTTCTTGATTAATTTTATGTATTGCTATGGGCAGGAATGAAGCAAGTTAGTATATAGATATTCAATGCAGCCAGGCACAACTGTATATTTAAACTCCATTGAGAAAGAGTAGCAATCATCCGATTTAGCTCATAGGAGAGGATTGAGTTGTAAAACTGCACCCAAAAGCTGAGACACCATTAGTCAATTCTTACCAAGCAAACATGCAACACTGATGACATTCTGAAATTATTCCAAAAATAATCATAACATGGTCAAATTGTACTTAGTTACAGGCATCAATTATGAAAGAATGGCAGGCATAAAATCTGTTGAAAGCAGTGGCTGACCTTCTCCTGCTTAAGGCTCTCTATGGAAACTGGGGCCGGACATGCTGATTCTGTGGTGGCAAACAAACATAATCACTGCAGTCAGCACAGGTCTACCGACAGCCCAATGTATATCACAGACTGAATATTCCACTTGACATGAAGTAAGAGTAGCCTGGGTACAGGGATTCCAAAATAGGAAATGCCCTCTGTCCGTTTGCGGAGAGTCTGTTATCATCGAACAAGCGCTCTAGAACCCATTCCTTAATTCGCTCATTAACTGACGTTACCACCAAACAGTTTGAATGTGCAGGTCTCCAGACAGGTAGCAGAAGCAAACATAGGAGCAAACTACTACCCGGATGGCTGAAGTAGGACCCTACATGTACATGTTTAATATAAAACTATATTTGAACCAGCACAGTAGTCATATTTGACCTCTAACCTTTTGTCGGTGTTTTAGCCTTCCCATCTTTCCCATCAACCCCCAGGCTAGAGGAGGGCGTGGCTGGAGACTTCCCATTGGCTGCCTTCTTATCCTTCTTGCCTGAGCTGGCAGGGACGTCAGCTATGTCTTTCTGTAAGGCAGCCAGAACATCAGTACTTCAGACAAGTGATTTCTGATCAAGACATCACAACAATTTAATAAATCCAAATCAGGGCAATAACAACAGCTAGTTCAGCACCTTGGACAGCACCCTGGTATTTGCTACATAGCAACTGAGCATCATGGAAAGGCCATTCATTAGCAACAACAATCTCTACAATTAAAAAACAAACAAACATTATATACAATTATTTCAATGTACCTCATCAATACCCATAGCCTTCATAGCCATGGCTCTCTTCTCCAGCTGGGACAGGTACTGCATGGGGTTGTTCAGGGCATCAACGAACTCTGGAGACACAAAATGGTGCAATAGGTATGCATGATTTGAGTGACAGAAGCATCCAACTCATCAGTAAGTCTGGAGTAGAAGCATACTCTCTGATCATTCTGCTAGTGTCAGATTTGTTAATTGAAACAGCTTCAACATAAACACTTTAATAAAAGTTTTAGAAAATTTGCTAGTTTTCCTTGAGTGCATCTTATGTCATACCTCCTAAGCCATCTGGAACATATGTCATGAGGTTGATGTTACAGAAGAGGCAGGGAAGCGACATGGGGAAGTTGGACTCCGTCCGCAGCCCGACGTGCCTGTAGCCTGTGGAAAATCAATGTCATAAAGATAGGATCAGTCTGTGCTGATGATGTATACATCTGAAGTATTCCATGGTCAGGTGTAGTCTTTCAGCTCATAGATATCAAAATCTATCAAATGCTAGTTGTACATGAGTGTTAACAGTCATACTGGATGGCTATAGAGACCACACTGAATTCAGTAAACCATAAATGCTGTCACACCTATGTCCCAAATCAATGTTAGCACTTCGATGAAGATTTGACATCCAGGCAGGTAATAAGACATGCCAAAAAGCAGTTACTCAAGCAACTGGATATGATTTTGGAAACGGTCAGATGTTTCAGACAGCATCTACAATCTTCCGTCAGTGACACTGAAGTGATCTGGTCTTTTATACCTTAGCTATGAATGAAGACAACTTTAGGTGTCCAATAGGAAACATGATAGGGCAAAGTCAAGCTGATGACAATTTGGATTGTAATAGAAAACAAAGGTAGGGCAAATGTGTCCACACCTGCTTGCAGCCCATCAAGTGGAAGTACACGCTGGCCAATCAGCTTGTTGTTCTCATCGTACACAGCAAATCTCAGCGTGGCGAGATCTGGTAGCACCACCTTCCTGAAGACAAAGGGCTCCTCATTGTACTGAGGGTTCAGACCGTTGGCTGGAATGGTCTTGGTCTTGAACTCCTTCCGGATGGTGTCGGTGGGTAGGCCGTACATCTCCACCTCCACGTACGTGCCGACTTTCTTGTCTGACAAGAACTGACCTGAGATCACCTGATGACAAGAAGCAGCTTCTTCAAAAATCAAAGTAATGGAGTTGAATATTTCTGAATGATATGATACGAAACATGAACAATCTACACTGTCCTAGAATAATGCCCTGAAATTAACATTCATTCATTATTTTACCTTATTCAGAGCAAAGTTACTATCTAATATTTGTGGTTGTGGCAGAAGAACATGTCACTTTGTAACCTCCCTTGTGACAGATAAGAAGAATTCTACAACTTTTTATGAAAGCAAAGATCTTGACAGCCATGGTGAATGACAAAGGAGTAAACTTAGGTATACGAGGTCTTTTACTTGTCCTTCAATAGTAGCACAGTTGACATCTATACCAACAATATCCAATGAAAGATGTGGCATAATCCTTTTATTTCCAGACATCGACAAACAGAAAAAAGAAAAGTTGCAAATTGGCTTTTCGTTAGCTGTACCCTCACACTGTACATTCATTTTAGACAGCACAGCAAAGCCTCAAGTTCACTGAATAAAAGCCTTTGACAGTTCGGAAGATCTTTTTAAACAGTTTCTGCCAAAACACACAAGACACATAGTCCTTTTTACACAAAGAAAGTGGCCCTGTAGCACATCAAGACTATTACCACAACTTTCATGGTGAAAGGGATTGTACAACACTGCCATGACGAAGAGTTACTGTACCGATGGATTCAGATTTCACACACTGGGCACTCAGTCTGCCTCAGCTAAGCACTATGCTCTTGTATAGTGTTTTGTTATATTCTAACCATTACCTCAACTTCAATTGTAGCAGCAATAACTCCATCCACAGGGGACTCAGCAAATGGATCAAAAGTCTTGTCTGGTCTCCTCATGAATTCTGGTTTCAACAGATACCTGCGACAGACAAGTTAACATAAGGGATTTGTATGGTATCAAGCTAAAATCTGGTGAAAAATACAGTGTATGAAGTGAGCTAAATGTACCATTACTTCCTAGATAATGCATTGCCTATGATATCTACAGTGCTCCCTGCAACAAATTACGACATATAAACATATAGTGTCCAAAGAGCACTCGAACACTTTCCTGGTGCTTCCTGGCAGAGCATTAGAGAGGTGACAGGAAGTTTTTCTTTTCTTTTTTCATTTTTCTTTTCAAGATCATTGGCTGTAGCCAATAGGGGCAGTCCTTTTCATTTTCTATGTACATTGTTTGAGGAAATACAGC
This sequence comes from Branchiostoma floridae, assembly GCF_000003815.2. Lineage (NCBI taxonomy): Eukaryota > Metazoa > Chordata > Leptocardii > Amphioxiformes > Branchiostomatidae > Branchiostoma > Branchiostoma floridae. Next base: position 7,273,284 of record NC_049979.1, read on the forward strand.
AAAATACAGACATAAAAGCAGATAAGATATCTGCACTGTACTGAACAAAATTTAACTGTTGTCTTCAAACTTACCCACACTTGCCATTGTATTCAAACTTTCCCTGGTTCAGCTGCATGGACAAGTCTACAGAATGGAATAAATGCAACCTTGAAAATTCAACGCAATTCAATCTTTACAACTGGATAAAAATCACAGACCAGACCGTAGTTCACTGCCTTGAAGTGGTCTCATGACCTTGCTTTGAACAATCTCGTTTAAAAAAAATTAATTGCGGACATTTTGAGTGACATTCTTTAGCATCATTAAAATGAAGTAGCAGAAAAATTCAATACAAGTACATTTAATTGGAAAAATGGTTGAACATGTCAAAGCACTAAATAATGAAGATTGTAATGCAAATGTCACTCATATGTAAAACATGTTTAGATTGTTCCAAAGGTAATAATAAGCTTGAAAAGTCCATTCTTATTTAAATCTCTCATCCAAACTGATCAGTTCAGTTCAGTCCAGTCATCCATCTGGTGGCACTATGAAGTCCCTCCAGATGACTCTGCTGGCATGACAGACACGAGGCTTCTGACTTGGAGACCAACATCCTCCTTGATCAACCTCCTAAGGGTCAGGGAAGGTCGACCGCATCTCGCTTGTCGTTGGGATGATCAAAATGTCACAAATAAGCACAGATGAAAGAAACAAACAGAACTGGAGATGGCAAAGGTCTAACCTGGAGTCTGGTAGTTGAGAGCCACCATCTGGCAGCCTGCGTTCCAGAAGATCTGCGGCATGTAGTTGCTGGAGTCCACACGGGCACCCTTGGGGTAGATTCTGCTCATCTGACGCTTGTTATAGCTAAAAAGCTGGTCAAGGACTTACATGTGTACAAATCACAAGACGTGCCAGAAATGTGGCATTTTATAGATCCTGCCTGGGCACATGCCCAAATCAACCTTAAGGGAAATAAAAGAATCTGTAAGGTCAGAACAGAGAAGCACAGAAACTTTGCACAGGCTGTCAGCAATACCACACACTGCCACACACATGTTGGAAAATGAGAGAAAACTCAATGTTAAAGAGTGACAAAGGTATCCATGGCAGACTTGGACAGGGCTCACTAGCTTTCTCGTCAACAGAATGAAAGACCTTAGGGCCCTGAAATATCAACAATGTTCAGCTCCTGTCTGCATCTTTGGATTCCTTGTTGTCAAGCATAAGAGATGCTTACTCCTTGAAATAAAAAGCTAGCAAAGCTGACACAGGAATCACCATACTAATGACAACACTTTACATCAACATACTCTGGATGAAGAAAGACATGACATATGTGTAACATATGATATGTCATGCACATGTAGCATTTTGAGGACAGCCTGCACCCTGAAAGAAACTGAAACCACATGCAGTATGAGCTTGGTGTGAGCATGCATTAAAGATGCACTGAAAAAGCGGTGGGTAGCCATAGACAAGCAGGATGCTTGACAAACTCTATCACACTGGTCTTCATGTAGCCCAGCCCTGCAGATTCATTGAAGGAGGACATGTGGCATGTGATATTCCTCTCTGAAAGATAAAATGGTTCATAAGGATTCAATTGTATCATTTAAACATAGCAGTAGATGGCAAGAGCAGCAATACATAAACAATGGCATGGCTTTATAATGAAGAACATAAATGATGTAAATGCATGCACATATGAAGGATACTTGACAAATTCGATGGCACTTGTCTTTAGGTACCCAAGGCAAGCAGATTCGTTGAAAGAGGACATGTTGTGGTGGATGTTGCGATCTGGTAACAGAAATAAGACAGGTCATGCAAAGCATGCATTGGCATACAGGCAAAATATTCAACAAAAAGGTCTTATTGAGTTTTAGAATAAATGCATTCGTCAAAATATAATGATTATACCTCAGCATTGGTCAGAAGGCAATGGATGAAACAATAAACACTGACGCCTCTGAGCTCAGTAATTCTTTGTTATCTATATATGTCACCGAGAAAATTTGTCAAAACATAATGATTATACCTCAGCATTGGTCAGAAGGCAATGGATGAAACAATAAACAAAATTTTTCTCTCTAGCAATTGATAGCACTTAGGCAGGTAGAATTGAAATAGAGACCTGTAACAACATTAGCCCAGGATGGGAAATCTTTCTTACATTCTGTTGACATTCGTGTGGTCGTTTTCCTCTTTGATTTGATGCCAAATCAGTTTAATATATTTCACATTTCACATTTCTTTTGGAATTTACATCATTGTATGAGCCTTTGAACTAATAGCAGAAACATGGGATAGCTTCAAGAACAGGCAGGTACTTGGGAGAGTCAAAGGAACAGTAATTCCTGTACAAGACCTTCAGCCACGTCAAAGCCGGCGAACTTGACAGGTTGTGCGTAGTTGACCATGGAGGAGAGCCAGGGGTGGACGTTGGTGGTGGCCCCCTGGTACTGGTACTGTGCCATGGCCATGGCCTGTTCCTCCTCCTGAGATAGGCTCATCGCACTCTGAGGATAGATAAAGAGACTCTTTTTTACTCACACAACCATTACTTTACTTTATTGTCACCAACGTTTTGGTGACCTTCTGTCACCATCTTTGAGCAGGACAAGGATGGATAAGGATGACCTGTTAACTGTAAGGATATTACATGTATATGGATCACTGTAAGTTTTACTCCAGGGCCACTAACTTATGGGTTCCAATAAATAATTTCATGGTGCTTTCTTTAAAAGACAACTGGAGTTGAAGCCTGGCTTTACAAACTAGATTTGGTTGAAGATGGCTTACTGGATGTTCATGGGCCTAAGAGGAAGGCTTCAGGAGCAAACTCTGAGGTAGAGTATGGGATAACAGACAATACTATAGATGGAATACTGTAGTCAGGGTGGGTTTACAGCAAAATGAACAAGAAATTAAGAAAATGGTGGGAAATCATGGAGACAGACACATTTTTTACCACAGACTTTCAGGTCCACAACATAGGGATATGGTGCAGGAGGGATAAAGACATATATGTATGGACCAGCATCTCCACCTTTTTGTTCTTCAGGGAGCCATTTTTGCCTTCTTCCTGAATGTCACTGCTGCTGTTGGACTTATTAAACTTGAACTCTTGTGGGTTCCCGTCCTCTGATGGAGAACTGACTCCGTTTTCTCCTGAAAGCAGGAAACACTCTAGAACCTAGACTTCAACATGATCACGCATGTACATGTAACGCTAGTTCACCTTTATTCGCGCGGTAACCTTTATCTGTTGTATTTAACACCAGGGTATTTTGAGATATCAAGTAGACTGACGGTGGTCCCAAAGTGTAAGACTTTATAATGTTAGAGAGAGTTAGTTAGATAGAATAACTCCTCTTGCTGTGCCACTTATCATTTATAATGCATGAGAAACATCTGAATCATACCAGACTCAGAGTGCTCTTCCTCCTCCACCTCCAAGTTACCCTCCCCCTTCCAAAACAGCTCCAGTTGCTCTGGAACAGAAAAAAAACAAGAAATTTCTTAGAAATGGGTCAGAACTTTCCAAGAAAAGCTGTCTGAAGGCTTAGCAGTCTTAAGCTTCTCTCCATCTGTCTCTGGAGCTGTGTTTAACCTTGGATTCCACAAAGGCTGCAGAGATTATATATTGCTGTAATGCACAGCCCACTCAGACACAGGCAAATTTTACCTTGACATACGTTATACAACAAATATTGACACTTTCTATTCTAAGAATGTTTGGCTGTAGGTAAAGATTAGGGTTCCTTACTTTTTTCCATCTCTGGCTTCAGCCTCTTGTTCTTGATGAGGATCTTCCTCTTCAGTGCATTGGGAGGAGGGAGATCCTTCCCTTCTTCCAGCTGGAAGCAAATAAAGAGCCTTTAGCTAGAGAGCACTAATTCCAGCTTTGAGAACAAGCTGTAAAAACGTCATCACAAACACTGAATCTGTCATTAGATAGCCAGCTAAACTCTAACTTCAATTGCAAGAACAGAAATGCTGCCACCCACCACATAGTCTTCCAGTGGTTCCTTGAGCAGAAGGTCACCAAAGATTTCATCACAGTACTTTGCCAGCTTGTACTGCTGTGCTTTGCTGTGATCATATTTATTGAGAGAACAGTGGGTCAGTGCAACAGAAGATTCAATTCCTTTCTACATAACTGTTAAAAGCTTGTTGGCTTGACTGAACATTTACTGTGAACCAGATTGTCAATGGTGATCAAATAAGTAGTTCCTCATAGAAAAACCTTCATCTTAGGGTCTTCCAGAAAACAATGAAATAATGGGGAGCTCAATATACCAACTGATTTGTGTGTACATGTGCAGTATTATGTGTATGGACCTAGACAATCATTTGTAACCCACCAGCAGTGGTTCTCAAAGGACAGAATCACTGGGTAGTCAGAAGCCTCAAATGCAGTCTCTGCAATGGCATGGATCACATCCTAAAGCCACCGGGAAAGAAAAATATCAATAATATAGCTTTGTCAACAAACGTCTAAAGTTTGCATGACTTTTACAGCAAAGAGTATCTCAATAAAGGGGCTTAGGTTGACAAGTAATGAAATGTACAATCATGGCACATTAAGATATAGGCGTTTCAATCTCATTGAGTGTATTTCCAACAATTGCTGCATCTGTCAGACATAAAAACCTGTAACAAATAGTTTTAACATCCCATTCATATAAACATGCATGGTTGGAGGGGTTCCTTCCCAGTACTGAGACCCATGTACTTCATCTCCTTCCATCTCTGAATTAAACCTTCACACAATAGTTCAGACTCTTCCACTGACCTTGAAGAGGACATCTGTGCACATGGCCTTGCCATGAGTGATGATCGGTTCCTGGTCTTCACCCTTACCGTCCCAACAGTCCAGCTCTACACATCTGAGGAAGTACAAGTATCATAACAGTATCTTTTAAGCACTGAGTCAGGTCTTGTGCTGTGTAAAAATGATTCTTTTCTATGGAAAAACCAAGAGAATATTCCCCATTCAACGAACCGTTACTGTAGAGCAAGCATGGACTCAGCTAGCTGTCCTGCTATATTTTCCTGAATATCAAGTATTACTAACTGGACATGAAATCCGATGCAAGGCTAACAACACTAGCATGAAAGTTCATCTGTGTTGGTAAATGACATTATGGATTAACTAAACTTTACCTAACCAACACCAAATTTATTGGAACTTACCCCAAATTTCAACGACACTATTTTGTAAATGTTATCATTACAGAGAGTATTGTTGGCATGAATTTTAAGGTCATACCTGCACCCTGCCAGTAGCACCTGTCTGTAAATCTCCACGGATGACTTCCCGCCAAACTGTCTGCCTGTCAGGTACGTGTTGTGGGAGGAGTTGATGTAATAATGGCACAGGGGCTGGTCCATGTCCTGGTACTCCTCCAGTCTGTCCAGGAACACTGGAGCATTCTCATCACTCATCAGGTACCGAGTAAACCCCTCCACACTCATCCACTCTGGAAATATACACCTCAGTCAGTTAGGCTTAGGTCACACTTCAAAACCGGAGCCCTGCCGGGTATGTTTTAAGAAACAAAAAATTAAATTTGTATAGAAATATACACAAATCATGCCCATGAATGTATATTTGTGTATTTTGATGTATTTGATATCATTCGTTTTGCTCCCGAAAGCTGCCTGGCCAGCCCCCGTTTGGAAATGTGACCTAAGCCTAACTAGTTTATTAAATTAAGTGCAGCATATCCAATTAGATGTTATTTGGGCTGGATAGTGTGGACTGTATTACCTTCTTGAAAGGTTTTGGGTGAAAAACTCCCTTTTGATTACATTGACACACCATGTAATTGGTTTTCATTAGTTAGGGCTAGATAAATCTACTTATTCCTGAAATTTAGGTCAGCAATGATTCAATGCAGGTATTTTGTAACTAGCTTTCAGGCATTTGTGCATTGTTTATTAAGTACCCAGTTGACATTCATATCATACTGTAGTGTATCATGCCATATTCCATGGTGCTTGAGCTACCAACAGACCAATGGCTGTCCAAAAGCTTTTTGATCATAAGCACTACAGCACTAAATGCAACATAGTATTTATTTGTCCTTTACCTTATCTTACTTAGGTATTTGTATCAACCCAAGCCCTGTATACCCAGAGGCAGCTGGACTTCAAGGGAATGAAATCCATTTGATCATGCATACCTAAAATGCAAATTCCCTTGGCTAACCGCATTCGAGTACCTTGTAATAGACTACACCAGACAGAGTAATTTCATTTGGCTGGAACATTGGTCTAAAGGCCAAATAGCCAAACAGTTCACTGGTCTTCCACAGACAAATGGTATTGAAATTTTAGAGTAGGGCAGGTTATTGAGCTTAATTCCACACTTTTCTCAACCTCCAACAAAAAAAAACAACTATCAAGACCTACAATGAGATATCAACAAGCCAGTGTATGGAAAAAAGAGCACCAGAAAAGTAAAGCCTTCCATCTTAAAGGGCTAAATCTCTTTTCAAATTTTATTTTCCATAAGTATTTGTTTTTTTGTAATAGCAAGATTTTCAGCACCACAGACAGTACTCATCCTCCTACGCAGGGACATCCAACAGCCAAACCGCCTGTCTGGATGTACCCTGCTCTTTCAACCGTCACTCTTAGTTCCTGTGGACGTCCCCCCCAAACCAGCTGTCAGCCAATCAGAGAATAGCCTTTCAGTTTTCAAAAGGGGTTCGCATATATAAGGGTAAGCTCATTAATATTTATAAGCAGGGCAGTCAGGAACTATGAGTGACGGTTGAAAGAGCAGGGTACATCCAGACAGGAGGTTTGGCTGTTGCATGTCCCTACGTAGGAGGATGACAGTACCAGGATTTTGAATAAACCACTTACCTCCAAACTTAAACACTGATGCAGCAAGCATTATTGACCCTAATTACTTGCTTTAAAGAGATTTGGGTGCTTGAAGGTACACTCAAACAAAGTGCATCTCTTGTCTTGATGCTTAAACTTTAAAGCTGATGCTCTCTGCATATTCATATTCGAACAACTCTTGAACCATACTTACTCAGGGTCAAAAGGTGGAGAAACACGGAAATGCTTTCACATTTCAAGGGCTTACATATCCTTGACATATTATGTAAAAGGCTATTTTTCCCATTTTGCTATCACAAAATACAACTGCTTCAAAAGCATCCTGCTGTTATTATGCTATAAAAAGAAAAATAGATGATCAACACTCTGAAAAGGTAAACTACTGTTTTTCAAATTGGCAGATATCTGGATGAATGTTTTCATTGGAGGTTATATGGTTGCATTTTTTAAATACATACAATATCATAATAAACAAGATAACAGTTTGAAGATGTGGGAGTGCCACAAGATTTCTGACCTTTTTTTGTGAACTCTGGGTCGACCTCATACTTCTGTATGAGTGCAACGACTCTTTTTCTGTCAAAGAACGGGAACAGGATCTCATTCAGCCGGGGGTCTCTTTGTTGCTGTGTGGAGACAGAGAAACAAAAGATAATAATCCATTAAGCTGCACAGATTCATCCAAACATGTAGTAACGGAAGGTGCTGTGCTGTAACTGTAGAAGTGAGCAACGTTTGTTTTTATCAACAGTGCTGAAGAAAACTGTGAAGAACCCAAGTCAATGTACAGAGCTGTTATCTGGATAAAACATGGTTTTGAGTACAGTAATTGATTTTTGTGTCACCAAGGAAATTTGAGCATTCAAAATGGCTACCGGTACATTCAAAGCAAGGCATTGTGGTGCCTCTTATAATATTTAACTTATTCAACAATAATCATGTTTTACACATGAAGCATAAAGCTATACAAAACATTAGGTATCTCTGTTCCCACTGTACGGTAAAATTGCTTTTAATCTAGCTGGAGGCATGTTGTATAAACTTGAGTTTGGAAAATTCCTGGTGGCTGAATAATGATACACAAGCCGACAGGTGACAGGACATTGATGTAGCAAACATGTCTGCATGAAACCTTAGGCCCCCATGAAGTTCGAAAGTAGATAAAAATTGACAGACTTTGAAGTCTACGCAACACCTTCCTTTACATGTATAATGATTACTCTAAACTCTGGTGGTTCTGAGTAACAAGGAATCTTGTATTTGAGTTTTTTCGCTCTGAAAAACATTCTGCAGAAATAGCTTTTTCGCAGAAGGTGGTGACAATCCAATTAGCAACTTAGAGGCAGGTACGCTGGGGAAACATTATTTTCATTGCTACACGGGTGGATCATCTCACTACATAGCTCCAAATAAGGTCATCAACCATAACCCAAGCACAGATAAAAAGCATGCTAAGGTTTGTCTACTCGTCTCAAATCTGAGTAATGGATCAAGAATAGGCTGAACATTTCAATATATTGTATCAATATTTTCTGATCTTAGATTTCATCAAACTTCAACGTGCAATTTTGCATCAAATTTGTATTTCTTGTAGTGTTTTGTAGCAAGACGATTAGGTTAAGACTGTACAAACCTCATTCAGGAACTTGATTATCTGGTCAACTGTTAGGTACTCCTTGCCTCCATTCCTGGAAAAAACAAAACGAAAATGGTGACAGGTTGTGTGATCTACAATGTGTGTCTAAAAATGTCTTCAAATGTACCAAAATCAGTATAACCTCCAAAAACAGTTCCTACAACGGTGTCGTTTAAATGGATATCTAAGCTTAACAAAGTACTTTTGTACCAAAATAAGTAGTTTGGATCAATTTGTATTACCAGGTACATGAATTCTGTTTATGACAGTAGTTAACTTTACAGGCACATACATGTGGGGGCTTGAAATACACACTTGACCAAAGAAAAACCTAGGTTGCTCAGTGCGCAACCCGAAATTTTGCAGTTGGAACACTGCTTTTCCCCCACCTATAATATATATAAAATAATCCAATCATGTTATGCCAATCAGTACAGTACAGTACAGTATATCAGAAAAATGCCTCAAAGTATTACATGTCTCCACAAAGTGGTCTACAACCATAGTAAGTTAAGGAATGTGACATACAGCTTATGGAAGAGGTCATCAATGTCTGTCCTTGGGCATATCTTCTTATACAGCTCAAAGAACTTCTCAAAAGTAAAGTCTGCCGGCTCAATCTCGTCGTTCTACATTAGTCAAGAAAAAGGAGAGAGGAAATACATTTGAGGTGGTATCTCATTGCACTTGCTGCACTGGTGTGGCAATGCGGGGTTCGAAAGATAACGAATTTCAGAGATAAAGAACAAATTTTTTTACATTATGCGCATTTTGTTTTCTAAGCCATACTTATTACGCAATATCTAAATTATAAAAAATCGTAGAAAATAACACAACATTGGCACAGTGAACGAACCCCGTAGTGTGGCACCATTGCCCCAAGTACAGTGAGATACCACCTTTAGTCTGGGAAACAAGGCCTCCCAGAGTATACATTGAAAGAAGCAAACTCATTCAGTATTTTTTTTTTAATCTTGCGGATACTGGTATGTTTTATCACCCCTTCAAGTCTCGGGTGAAATAGTAGCTACTACACTAAATGCATCCTCAGAACAGACCTGATAGCACAGCCTGACAATGAAGATAACAAAGCATGATGCATATCCCTCTACAAGAAAAAGGCGGGCATGGCCCTTTTCTGTGATTCTTTGCACAGACATCCCATTTACACCCCAGAAGATAAGGTATAGGGATTACCAGAACTAAGTCTACTGTGGGTACTGATGAATGTACCTGCTCTACCCTCCCAGTACACAATGCCTTGGTGACAAATCTAGAAGCAAATGCGTTCAGACAGGCAAATCCACAACTTTCACTTGTATCATCTAACATCCCCTCGTGATGGCTGGGAAAGAAAATAAGTGGGACGTTCTAGACCTGTTGGACTGCAGGAATGACGACAGCAGCAGATAACAGAGAAGTATTGTGCAAATCTCTCCCATGCAGGTTGTATCTACGTCATTCACAGTTAGATACAGAATCTTCAATAATCTGCCAAAGTTAGAGAGCAACTATAGCTAGTAGCCAGCTTGGCTCACACAGAAATGTTCTGATTGAAATGCATTGCATAATGCCATTTACTTTGGCTAAATCATCCATTCCTAACCTTTCCATTTGGAAGTCCAAGGTCCTTCAGACTCTGAAAAACCATCTTCTCTGTTTTGCCAGAGGCAAATGTTCTTGTGATACTGCAAGGAAGATATATTGTAGTATACTACGTCATTACAATATAATTAGTCATGCAAACATAGCACAATTACACCTTTAGCATACCTTTATTGCCAGTACGTGACACCTGAAAAATACTTAACACTTCTTCTGATATTCATGATTCTTCAAATGGCTCCTCAGACAATGATTTTACTGAACCCAAGCTGAACATCAATGTACCTACATGCACATACAGTATACCATCTAGAAATAATGAAGATGAAATTATTGAACATGAGCTCATATCAATCATACTTCCAGTTCTTGATTCCTGTTGCAAAGTTATCAAGATAAGTTCTGCCTGTGACATACACATCAGCAGTCTCTGAACCTGCCACCAAAACCACAAAAACTTCCTTTTGAGAGGCAGAAAAAACATTAAGGAAACTTGCAATTGTTAGTATGTCATAATGATGATACACTGTTTTCTTGGAACCATCATCATCATTTGCTTCTGAAATTAATCAAAAAGAATATTTTTTGCAAGTAATGGTACCAGGTTCTGAACCGGCTGCCCAGTTTACCATGACGTCATGGGCGGAAATTAACTTAGAGATTACCTATCGGCAGGCATAAATAACTAGCAGTATGACTTGGAATGTTCAATGTTAAATAACATCAGAAGGGTGTATATTTTGCAGAAACGTCTCTAATAGTTATAATGGTTGCTTGTCATCAGGAACTGTTGCTTCTTGGTGCTATTGATAATACCGTAGAGAGAGTCCTTACCTTCTGACAGGAATCTTGCCACTAGGGCTGACCTGGAGGGAGAGCCTCATCCAGCTATAACATGAGAAAAATATTTTTGCATGTTGTCCATGTACAGTCATTAAGTAATTGGTTAAGACAAAGTAACCTTGGCGACTCATATATTCCTAATTTCACACGGCTGGCTCCACAATGGTGACATTTTTACCATAAGGCAGCTGCTTTTTTCTAATATCCTCCATCAAAAACTAGGCAATTCTAGATAGAACCAGCTTGTACTTAACTTACTAAGTTACATAGCTTGGCTTACATGTACCTTGGATATACTTGCAATTAGTCATTCCTAAAAGTAAAAGTAGATTGCTTCCCTGTGGGGTACAATCTAAAAAAATTTAAGACAAGGGTAAACAAACATCTGTCTTCAGAATCCATTACTGTGACCCAAAAAGCATGAGTGACTCCATGAGCCTTGTTTTGTGGTGAACTTCAAGTAAATGAAAAAAAAAGACCACTGACAAATGTTTTGTTCAAATTTGGTTCTTCTGGTCCCACAGATAAATCACATCAACCAATGGATTGGTTGCAAAGTAGTTAATCTGAGATTTGAAGTTGTGCACTAGTTGTGCACTGTATCAACAGGCAAAATGATATTTGCTGTTCTTCTTACAGAAACAGTTAGACGTAGCAAGCAATAAACAGCTATCCTACATAACCAACAGTCTTCCTTTTGCAACCCTGCAAATAATACCTGGTATTATTTTCTTCCTGCTGTAGTACTGTTAGTATGTTCAGATCCGTGGTTTATGTTTGTATCTGTTGAGGTTTGTTTCAGTTATTGTCTTCTATCTCTATTTTCCTTATGTAATCATCTCTGTTCCCATGTCCGAGCCATTTATGATTATTTGAAATGCAATAAATATTTTTTTAATAATAATACCAGACTTAGATACTCACTGTTTTTGAAACTGTGTCATTGGACACACATTGTTTGCCTTGTAGTTATGGAGAAGACCACGTATCCCTTCCCTCCATGTCTGAAAAAATGTTTCATCATCCTCTAAGTTTGACATGGGAAAAATGCATCATAATCAATGTGCAAAGTTTTATACTGTATTACAGTACATTGCAACGTTACACCTGCAAATATACCACTTAGCATACAAATTACAATGTAACATAATACATTCAATACACTTAACTTCTTCTTTTGCAGCAGTGAAACATGAAACCAACACATCAGGTGTTCCACTGTACGTGAGGTATCAATGCACGATGTTGTTCTGACACATACTATTTCATTTGCCTCGACAGACTTAGCCCATAATCCTTTCCTCTTGCGGCAATCCTGTAGCCTTGGCAGACCTTTGCCGTCTCAATGATGTAATGTTGGCTCTACAAGCTTTAACATGTTTTCTTTAGGTCTGTTAGAATTTGACTATGGGTCCTGAAAGGCTTTCAACATTTCAGCAAGGGGAATGAATAGAGTTAGCCCATGGCGCTGGCTGGGTTCCTTACCATGGCAGTTTTTGCATCATCGGCCACCATGTACATGATACTTAGGTTGACCATGTCTTCTGCACTGACAACAGTGATGGACCGATCATCGATTGGTCCTTTGTCATCAGACTCCAGTTCCTCAATCGACTTATCATCCAAGAGAACCTTCCCATCCTGAAAATAACACGGAAAACAGATGTACATGTAGCTTACAGGCTGATTATACAGTTTGTACTACTGTCCAAACAGTGGTTGGTGGGGAAAATTGTGAAATTTCCTCTTTTTTATTATGCCATATTTTTTTACCAGTTGGTGGGGAGGCTGATAAAAAATTACAGCATATAAGGGAAAGGTCGTGATTTTCCCCACCAACCTCTGCTTGGAGAGAATATATACAGCATACAAGTGAATGATTTTCATGTTTTTGATCCACTTAACACACCAGGATGATCATAAGTTAACAGCTGTTATTTGCTGGCGGATAGAGGACAGCCTTGACCCCATCTTGTAAACATCAGGTGTTGTTGACCTTTGACCTCCATGTTTTCTGCCGCAGAGGTTGCCTGCTGTGCAAATCTAGCAAACCCCATGCCAGTTATGTCACAGGTCATGGCCTCAAACCACCAAATATCCTTAAGCATGACTATTATACATTGATCATGTGGTCATTTAAGTCTGCACCCTAAAAATGGTCCCTGATGCTAATGCAATGCGATAGCTTCACCTAATGCAATTCCCAGCAAGCTTACACATCTTGTCACTCTCAGGCTCTTCATTGCTGTTGTTATGATTCATGACGAGTCTTGTGCCGTATAGATCAATGGGCTACCATTGGAGAAACGTTGACTGTTTGGAATACAAATAACCTCTCTAAACTGGACTCAATTTTCCAATCACATATTTTTTTACAGTCACAGTTATTTGGTACTGTTGGATATAAACAGTTATGATGATCATATTTGTATCATCATGCAGATGAATGTGTTTTTCAGCACAAATAATAATATTTGCATTATGCACTAAATTGAGAGATCTTGTGTTTCCAATCTTATGGTAGCGTTAAATACATACAGTGTTTCTTCTCATCTCTCCAAAATTTTCAATGTCATATGGTCCTGACACTTTCCAGCTATTATGAATTCCTACTGTATGTGTCATATCCAGAATGAAAAAAAAAATTAGGATTCCTTTTCAATGTGGAAGGGGGAGGTACAATGTACGAGAGCAAATAGGTCTCAGTACAAATTCTTCAATACAAATACCCATACAATGCACAGGACTATTCACCTTGACTGAGCAACAAGGAGAATGCACAACAAGCCATTTACATTGAACCCTGATTGAATTACTACATTCCCGCAGGTGACTTGATGGAGTAATTTTCCACATGGAGGAAGCTAAATGACATCTTCCCGTCAAATGGACCATTTCGCTGGTCCCTTTTTTTCACTCTCACAGTGGGAATCCCCATTTGTGGGACGGCCGTGGTGCTAACTGAAATGGAATCATGCCAGACTGAAGGAGGTGATTAACGCTGGCTTGAGAGCAGCGATGTGCACAAGGACAGAGGAACAACTGCAGCAAGCAGCACTTGCACGGGTAGAAAGTGTTTGGAACAAACATTGGAGGTTAACCCTTTCTTTCAAATGGAAGAGAAAGCAACCATTCAGTAGAGTATAGCAAGTATAGCTAACTAGACAACTGGGTACAATAGACAAGTTTTCAAGTACTGTCACACCTTACATTAATTCTGTAATGCTTACATTACAAAAATGTACTTCTGTAAATGATTCAACTGCTTTTTAAGTCCGAAATTCTAAGGAACAAGCTCATTTTTTTCCAAGCCAATAAAGTTACCCCTGATTGGTCTGTTACTCAATAATACTAGCATACAGTATGACAAAATGTCCAAAACTATAGACAGGTCTTCCATCAATAAGAAATTCCCTATCCACTCACATTATCTATGGCAACACAGCATAGCCAGTTTATTTCAGATTGGATTACAACTGGCCTTCACAAAAGAGACCAGTCTGTCATCCACTGCCACTGAGTCTAGCATATTCAGGTGTTGAGTCCAATTACACCCCTGTCAGTATGATGGAAAGGTCTGTAATGGAGTAAGATGGATGATGGAGACATGTGTATACCTGATGTTTACTGATGTTGGTACAACAGAAAGGTCATCATCTGTTGCTGTCAGCTTCAGAGATGGTGTATTGCATATTGATACTCAAGCAGCGACCAATTTCAACATCATCATTCATGAATCTATTTTAGCACCTTGCAAAGATCTGAATATAGAATAGAGATGAAGGACAAAAATAACTAAACAAGTGCTTTTAAAAAAGCTGGCGTTTCGTCTACGTTTATGAGTGTGAACTGTCTTTTTCTTGAAGTAAAATCTGTTAGAAAAAGTCACTCAAGGGCTGTTGCGTCTATAAGAAAAATTGTTATTTTGGAAAGGAGTACTGTTTAATAGCTGGTCTTGGCTTACAACTTTATTTCAAATGTACAATAAGTTCATTATAAAATCTATCAATTATATTCAGGTACTTATGTACACTTGAAAAAGCACCATCAGCACTGTGACAAGATTCTATCTAAATTGACTACCAAATGTCAAACCAATTAACAGCTACCTCATCTCTATTATACTGGTTTCCGCATTTACAACATTTCTTCCTTGTTTTCCTGGATAAGTTTGCTAATATTCATGAAAATTTCCATACTTTTGTGTCGAGCGGTGTGACTTTCCACATCCGTGTTGTCTGAAAACTTCTGAATGAAGTCGATACTGAACAATGGAGCATTTGCTACTGTAAGAAAGGATCGCTGTTTTTGATGGAGTTTCATGCAAACAACATCAAGAGCCTCTGTTTACATCATGAATAGTAGTTTAGTGGCGAGTGTTTTGCGAGAATCATCTTACCGCGCATAGGAGCCGCTGCACGATATTTTCCATTACCATGAACAGAAAAATTCGAATGCCGGGTTTGGAATCTATGAAGTCCTGTTCATAAGACAAAGGCCTTGCATATATGAAATGAATACTAAAATTTAAAAAAATGATATGTAAAAATATAATATCAATAGATAAATAGAATATTTATATATTATCTTCAATATTTAAAAAGAAAAAAATCCACTCTCGGTTTCGAACCAGGGACTTTCCGATCCGATGGCCTATGACTTTACCGATTGAGCTAAGTTGTTACGTGTATTGGATATGAGTGTAGTCGATACTTAACAATGGAGCATTTGCTACTGTAAGAAAGGATCGCTGTTTTTGATGGAGTTTCATGCAAACAACATCAAGAGCCTCTAGATCTGTTTACATCATGAATAGTAGTTTAGTGGCGAGTGTTTTGCGAGAATCATCTTACCGCGCATAGGAGCTGCTGCACGGTATTTCCATTACCATGAACAGAAAAATTCGAATGCCGGGTTTGGAATCTATGAAGTCCTGTTCATAAGACAAAGGCTTTGCATATATGAAATGAATACTAAAATAAATAAAAAATGATATATAAAAATATAATAGATCTATCAATAAATGAATAGAATATTTATATATTATCTTCAATATTTAAAAAAAAAAAAATCCACTCTCTGTTTCGAACCAGGGCCTTTCGGATCCGAAGGCATATGACTTTACCGATTGAGCTAAGTTGTCACATGTATTATATATAAGTGTACATTATGCTTTAACCTCACTACATAGTATTATTTATGTCGATTTTCGGTCGCTTTCTTGATAAAATCATTTTTTTTCTTGTGCAATCTTGTGGAATAGATGTTATATGGCCATTTTCCAGGATATTGAAGTCCGAAACCACAATGCAATGGTATTTCCAAACAGTTGTAGCAGTTGCATGCGGTCGTGTTGAACCAAACCAAGCACCAAGCATGCATCCATGCATCCATGCATCCATGCATCGAAGCAAGCACTGAAGGTAAAACCCAATACATTGCGTTTCGTCGCCAGAGGGCGACGAAACGCAAAAATGAGTGTGCTAGCTGCCACAGGGAAGGCTTTTAGAACCATGCAAAGAAAAGGCAAATAAAAAGAGTTATCCCTCACTGGGACACAGAATTGCAAACTCCAATGAGAATGGATCGTTAATGATAAAATGTTTCACATCTTCTAAGGACATGCAGTAGATTCAAAATCAAATGGTTGAAATATGTGGACAAATGTTATAGAGGTAAATTGTGTGACCTATAGATGATTTGTACATAGACAGGTCTAGTAGCACTTACACTTATTTCAGTACAGGTCTACTATTTCTTACACCTATTTCAGCACCATAAACAGCTACTACATTAATATCAATACCAAAGATAGGTCTACTACCAATTCTGCTTTCAGCACCACAGACAAGTCTTCAATTTCAGTACCATAGACAGGTGTAGAAGCACTAACACTTATTTCAGTACTATCAGCAGGTGTATTATCACTTACACCGATCTCAGCGCCATTGACATGTCTATCATCACTTACACCAATTTCAGCATCATAGACAGATCTGCTATCTCAACAATTTCCGCACCATTGACAAGTCTGCTATTACTTACACTGCATTCAGTACCATAGATATGTCTACTATCACTAACACTTATTTCAGTACCATTGGAAGGTCTACTATCACTAACACAGATTTCAGCACCAAAAACAGGTCTACTAACAATTTCATTGCTTTCAGCACCATAGACAGGTCTGACATAAATTACATCATGTTCAGTACAATAGATATGTCCCTTACACTTACTTCAGTACCATTGGAAGGTCTGCCATCACCAACACTGATTTCAGCACCATAGACAGCACATTTGACACCAGTTCAGTTCATGAATACATCTATCTTCCACAAAAGCTGAATAATGATCATAGACCTAATGATTTTAGCTCATTAGACCTTGGTTCTTCATACATGACTTCTAAGACTTAGATCAACTCTTCCCAATCATCATACATAACAACTGACAGCACATCTCTAACTTCATATTATCAAGTAATAGGAAAATCCTCTCTGTATGCTGAAGCCATCTTGGTAGCACAGATACTATAATGTTAGCAAAAACTAAAAAGTACTTTTATCCATCGTCTTTTGTTTTTAATCTCATTGAAGAACACTACCTTTTTGTACACAAACCAGGCTGTTATTTCCTCTATACATGCAATCTTATTTTGCATAGAGGAGTGAAAATTACTGACAGGGAGAAGATTTCTGAAATTTACTGACTCTTTAATACATTGATTCAGTCAAATACTGAAAGAGTTGTTGATGTCTTTTTTCATAGCATATCTGCTTGGCAAAAATTGAAACACAGCCAAGAATCCCAAACCTGTATTACTGCAACTGAGATGCATTGCGTTAACATTTGTATGTTTCAACCACCATTTACAAAACTGACAATGTGATGCCAGGCTTTTATCTGTTCTGAAGAATCTCGCTGAGCTGGAGCACTGACAAGTCGGAGCATGCATTAACGACATTAGCGCTAACCAGTTTTTGCTTTCAATGTGGAAATCTGAACATCACCAGCAAATTATGTGCCAATCGTCCAATGTAGCAAGGTCACCTTCCAGGAAACAAAACCCTTTCACATTTACATCTCAAAAACATCTACAATACAGGGAAGTCTCACAAGTTCATACATTGCTTCAAAGAGACATCAGTTTGTTAAACGTAAAGGAGCAGAGACTTATTCCATTTGGGTATGGCACATAAAAGATAAGCTGTATCACAAACTCCATGTTTTTATGGCATTGGAGAAGGATTTTGACACATGTTATTGAACAAGGCAATAGAGTTCTAATGCAGGGCATTGCAAACTATTACCAAGTTACAACAACACTCGAATTATTACACTCCAGGGCTCGAAATACTGGGTGCATGTGCACCCAGGTGCACCCAAAATTGGAGCTGTGCACCCATTTATTTTCTGTGGGTGCACAGGGCGCACCCAAATATTTTTTTAGGTTTATGTATGTAAAGATATCAAAGTACTAGTATACAACATATTCTTGACATCTAAGTTAGAAAGATAATAAAATTGTCTGTCATGGTACTTGTTTAAGAACTTGATAGCTTGTAACTAAGTTTTATTATTAGGTTATTACTTAAATTTAAGTGGTGCACCCAAAATTTTTTGGGTGCACCCAATTTTTTAAGCTGGGTGCACCAGTGCACCTAATCCCAAAAATGAATTTCGAGCCCTGCATTCACTTCCTGTGAGGAAGTTACTTGTAAAAACACATCCATCTTTTGTGACACCTTTTGCAAACTGCGTTTCATAGAATACATAGTAGCCAAAATTCACAATAGAAAACGTGCTGGAAAGTCGCAATGATATTTTGGGAGCAAACAGCTTTTTTGTCTGTGACTTCCTTGCGACAAACAGCTTAAGGAATAAGACATCTGGAAACCTCATGTACTGATAACATGTCCATGTCACTGGCATGGCAATACCTGATGAAAAATTTACCAGAAGTGGTTAATTTGAATGATGTTATGAATGCAAGTATACATGTATCTTTACATCATCTTGATCAATGATAGATTAAAAAATCTTTAAAATCATTGAAAATATAAACTGTAGAATTTGGTTACAAAAATAAAAGGAAGAAACATGAAAATAAGACCACAACCTAATGCTGTGTACTAAGGGAAGGAAAAGGGAAAACAATCCTTAAGCTTGTTGAGTCAAAACAACCAAGCGGAAGTTAGTGCAAGCTACAAGGTTTATACAATAACATATATGCATGTTTTTTCCATAGCTTTGTTTGTAAGTTCCATGTGTGTAAAAAATGCAAGCTTTTCAATTCAGTCCTGACTGGAACAGCTTATGGACATAAGAAGTTTCACAACTCAGCTGTTAACCATGTCAACATCACTTCCTTCTTTGCAAACTACAAAAATAACTTACTTAAAGCCTCTCTCCCTCTCTCAAAGCCTCCATCTATTTCACAGACAGATACATACTGTTTGGGTACTGAGCTCAAAATACATGACAAGCCTTGCGCTTCCCTTGTTGGGTCAGACAAAAATGATTTCATTTCAAACTACCCTGCTAAGTTTTGAGACAATCTATGGCCCAGAACAGAACTATTTCTGTATAATTGCACCATCAGAACATGGCTGTACATGTGACCACCTTTTCACACACCATTACAAAATAAAAGCCCATTTGTATAGATGGGGTTGGCAATCAGGAGATTGTCTGATTTGCAAAATGGTACACGAGATTGTTAAATGAGTTTCCCCAGCTTTTCAGCAACAGCACATATTCTTACTCGTTAACCCTTAGTTTGCTAAGTATGGTGATTTGCCATGTGAGACCATTAATATAATAATAGTTATTTTGATTTTTAAGACTGTGTATCTGAACATAAGGGACAGGCTAGGACACTGATGGTGCTTTTTTGTCCTTTTTTTTTTCATGAAAAATGAACTGAGTTTAAATGCAAAAAGTGTCTGAATTTGCATTAAACCTGTTCCAAAAGATAGTGAAGGATACATTGCAGAGCCTTTTGCATGTTTTTTAAAGTTTTTGAGGGGAAAAAATACACATAGTGCTACTGGTCTTTATACTCTGGTCCAGTATAAAGTATCAATCACAATGTCCAGGTGTGATAAGCTTTGCCATGAAGATTCTCGAAGGCTTAACAAATAACTTTTATTTGGAAATGATGAATGAAGTTTTGACATCATCCCTTCCCTATTCACAGTTATGTTTCAGAACATTAGAACATGGCTCTCCCATGTGACCTTACACTACTCAGCACAGGCAGATCTCATTACTTCAAAATGCAAATTAAGATGCTATCACTTTGTCTAATTTATCAGTCATTTCAACTGGCAAAACCTTTCAAAGTTAATTGGAAAGGGTACATTGCATTGTTTAAAGAAGATATGTAAATGATCAAAATTTCTCATATTTCAATTTGATCAGAGATCCCAATGCAATAAAGATACGCAAAGGATGAACAGTACAAAGCTATTATTAGTATTAATCTAGTGAAGGATTCTGCATGCTCTGTCCTATATTGAATTTGATAATTTTCCTGACCCAATTGCAAGATTTTAAGCCTTCATCAAACAACGTAAATTACAGACCAGTATCATACATCTACAAACGAAGTGTGACCCCAATTCATGAATCTGTGCTACAAAGGATAGCCTAGATAACTGTGTCCTGCTTGGAGTTAGTCTTTGTTTGAAGGTCACCTTGTGAGTGTCCCCAGGTAGTCAGTGATGTCTAACAATCCAGGGCTCAAAATACTTTTTTCTGCACACCTGCACTGGTGCAGGTAACATTGAAAATTACCCGCACCAGACAAATTTTACCTGCACCACTCTGAATCTAGGAAGTATGGATCATACTAAATTTTCTAGGAACCATTGCCACTTTTTCTTTTATACTTTAAAGGCAGTAACAGTCAGTGCAGCTTATTAACAATCCATATACACCTACATCATAAGGCATTCATGTATAAAACCCTGTACATGGGCCAGTGCAGGTTAGGTGGAGATAGACATCAGAAATACCTGCACAGCTCCAATTTTACCTGCACTAACCTGCATATGCAGGTGGTATTTCAAGCCTTGCAATCAAAATGCTTCACTTCTCAGTCAGCCATGGATTCCCGGCTACCAGCCAACAGCCATTGCATACACATGATGTAAGATGAAATGCCCAGAATGTCTGACGAGAAGACTGGCATGACTGACTGGTCCAAATACCATGAGCGTCTGAAAACATGTCCAGAATATTCTAAAAGCAGCAAATTGATGTCTATTGAGAGTTCCAAAATGTCTGCCAAGTGACCACAATATCTAACATCAGTATAGTTCCTCTGGAATATTTGACCGGAACATTTGACCTAGATGTCTAACAAGGTGCCAGAGTGTCTGTAGGATTGACGTGATATCTGACAAGGGACCATTTAGTGACCAAAATGTCTGCCAAGTGACCACAATATCTAACATTAGTATAGTGCCCGGAACATTTGACCTAGATGTCTAACAAGGTGCCAGAATGTCTGTAGGATTGACCATGATATCTGACCAGGGACTATTTAGTGGCCAAAATGTCTGTCAAGTGACAATAGTGTCTAACAAGTGGCCAAAATGTTAAACAAGGCAGCCTGGCAGGTGTTCAAAAACGGATTACAATGTCTAACAATCAAATTCCCCCTCTTTCAAGCTGCAGCTTAGTACAAGGTTGCTTTCCAAACCTAGCTCATCAGACCTGTTCCATCCTTTTCCTATCGTTTCTTTTAAGATATCTTAAATCAGAGCTGTAGTTGGTTATGGGAGATGGAAAAGAAGAGGTATCTACTAAGGGTGTTTTCTGTGAGAGTAATGGTTAATGCTAGTTCACCTTTATTCGTAGGGTAACCTTTATCCGTTGTACTCAATACCAGGGTATTTCACTTTCAGGATATCAAGTCGACTGACGGTGGTCTCAAACTACAATATGTTGAACAAAAAAGCAATTTGAAACCACCGTCCATCTACGTGATACCCCTAAATATCCTGCTTTTTAGGTACAACGGAATTAAGTTACCCCGCGAATAAAGGTGAACTGGCGTTACATCTCAAGTAACGTGGGACTGCAGAGGATGTCATCCATATAATCAAATCAACATAGATAATGCTCATCAGGAGACAAGATACACTGTACATCAGATGCCCTGATCACATGGTACAGCATTTAACCAATACTGTTAGTGCTTAACAAATACTCCACCTGTTTCTGCACATAAAGACAAATGCTTCCTGCTTGATTATAAGTCTACCATGGACCACATGCTAATCTTGAACACAAATCTATTTTGGAGCATTATATTTCACAGGGACTATAGAGGCATACTCAAAGGGCCTACTACAGTCAGCTTCCATTGTACTAAAGCTAGCTAGAAATTTATGACACTTGAAGTTTTGCCTGCCTAAATATCACTAGTGGCAGCACATGGTTCTACAGCTACTGTTATAACTGAACAACTGAAAAAGCATCCCAACAAGAATTGTTACCTTGTGCCTTATATTTTCCATAAGCATGGTATGGAAGACTTCCCACCATATGTATTAAATCTATAAAAAAATAATAAAATTACCGGTAACACAGTTTTGGACTTGCATCTGATTCAGCAGGTACATGTACATGTTAAGATTCACACCTGACTACTTAGGCTAAACTCACAACGTTATGGGGACTCCGGAACATGCAAGGAACATTACGTTTCGTCATGCATGGCACTTCTGTCATTGTGCTACTGCAGTCTTCCTATGTCCTAACACAGGAAAAGTTGAACAATGACAGTCTACAACTAAACCTTATTGGAAGGAAAATGCTTTTTAAAAAACTTCTTTGTGTTGCTGATTATCCAGTGCCTGTACCTACAAATTGATTTCCTCAAAGGAAGGTGCCTTGCAATATTTGATGAAACGAAAAACCAAACAACAAGGCACCATCTGTGTTACCTTGATAGAACATTAAATGTACCCTGTGGAAAGTCTTATCTAATCAACTCTCTGCAAACTAAGATGGTACAAGCAAGATATCCGTGTAAGATTAATTCAGCTGTCAGGAGTAGAGCCGGGAGGTTTCACTATGCATCAACAGCTGCCAGGCAAGAAAGCTTGTCATCAATTACACTGATACCAAAAGAGCTTTATGTTGTCAGGGTATCCCCACACATTATTACGAGAATTTGTAGGTATATACATTGACTTGAGCCCTGAGAGCAATCGATTCGGATTGTGAAAGTGATGAATATATACTGAAATGCCTACCTCAGTGTCATCTCATACGTTTTCTCTGTTATGCTGGTTCTATTGTACTGCTAAACTTTCAGATGCATTTTTTCTTGCAAATGAAACATTTGTAAGTATCTTGTATAAATCAGATCATTTTAAACCTTTGAAAAAGTCCTGGTAAATAGACCTCAAGTTTGACCGAAGTTACCCCAGTATCCCAAAAACATAAAATATGAGATTATACTAGCTCCAAGGAACAAAACATTTGAATGACAGTTATGTGCATCTGTCATATCTCAATAATTAGCATACAGTTTACTGGTTTATCAACTCCTTAAGCTGTCCCAGTCAAACCTGTACAGGTTACCACCTCTACGTATTAAGGACCACCTGGCTACCTCTTTCTTGGGTCCCTCAGATATTTAGACACATGCATTGAAAATCAATGCTGCCTATACTGACCACCTGTCTATATAAACCAGATTTCACTGGTCCACAAGAGGTGGGCAGTTTTGACTGTTTTGGAACAATATCTGCTATCCTCTCGCTAACAATGTTATATGTTGTTATAAAATCGATTCAGGACAACGCACTTTTGTAAGGGATAAATCTGTGTGATTGTACAAATGTCAGCCATAGTTGCACAAGACGCTATAAAAATACATCTGGTGTGTTATTTGCAGCCAGTACGTACCTCATTTTTTAGTATTGAGGCTGATTTTTACATGCTCGAGGCACCTCCTTGAACACAGAATCCCCGTTTTTACGTTCCTTCCGAAAGACGAATCCGTGAATTCTTGGTCGGGCTACAGCATCCAGTCTTCCTTGGTGGTCTCCCATCAAGTACTGACTGGACTGCAACTTGCTTAACTTCCAAGATTGGGGGGATTGGGTGTACCAACATGCCACACGGCCGTAGCTATATAGTACTGTATTGGGAGAAGCCTGCAAATATGATTTAGAATATGAATATCTCAGTATGGTGGGAACAATAACTTGGCCACACTGACTCTCAAGTCTTATGTTTTCCTTTGTCCGTATAGAATTGACCTCTGGGCTATTAGGGTTTTAATTCTCTTCCCTTAAACAATTTGCACTTGCTGTAAACAAGTTCTCAACAGGCTTGACTACTGACTTGGCAGGCGTCAGAATCGCTGAAAAGTTCCTTTGAAGTGGACGGGCATGAGATCTAAGAGCTACACAATGGGCGCCAGCCGTGCTTAGGTCTGCCGAGAAAGATGGAGCAATTATCTCGCAAAAAGGAATGATCAATGCCCTTCCTCAAGTACATGTCCTGCATGTTTTCATGGTAATGGGGAAAGAAGCCTAGAATCAGTCAGAACTAAAAAAATCCGGTGGTAGTAAGTATTCCAAAAGTTGTTTTATACAGAATTATTTCCCCACATCTAAAATCCTATATAATTACTGTTTCTTTTCTGTATAAAGTACTTAATTTTCATCTTTAAGGTTATTTCTACATTCTTCAAGTCTCCAAAGGCTCATGAACAACATTTTGACGACTAAAATTAAGATAGTGGGGGCAATGAAAACTCATTGCAATGGCAAGGGAGTTACTGTTAATATAAATGTACAATAGTTGGTGGTGGGTGGTATGCATTAGTCTTTTGGCCTGTATAAAGATTGTTTAACACGATGAATGTTTGTAGGGCATTGCCATCAAGAAAAAAAGTGGCCTCTTGTGACGTACAGTATTACAAATGTTTTCGAGTGACGTATCATACATGAGTGTAATTGATTATGCAAATAAGATCGCCATTTGCATAGATTATCAGTTGATCATCTCTACCTTAATAACCCTAATTTGCATGATTTACGTCTGACAATGTTCAACTAACTTAACGTAGCTGCCAAATGTTGCTAGAACAAAATTACCATCATTTTTCACTTTCAATTTGTATTATGACATTTTATTAACAATTATTGATTAAGCCATTTGTTTAGAACTCTCGTGATCATGTTTTCCCTGATACCTATGTATAAGGGGTCTATCAAGAGTAATTAAGCAAACACGTAAAAAGAAATTACAGGGAATTACAGATGTGTACTGTTAGAAAAGCCCAAACAATTTGATCAGAAATGTCATTTTTTTTCAGCATTTGGGGGGGGGGGGGGAGGCTCAAGAGGATTTAAGCACTTGTTAAGAAACAGTGAATGAAATTATAGTATCTTTGCACCAAATTTATCAGTTACGTCAATTTTGAAAGATCTTATAACCTATCCCCCCCCACATGAAATGGTTGCGCAGACAAATTACAGAAATTCCTGTAGAATTCCAGGAATTTTGGCCAATACGAAGTGTAGTACACTGTTAGGCTAGCCCCTGAGGTGCTGCCAAAAGTCATGTCAACTTTGTGTCATCATGTTAAGCGTATAAAATAAACAGTGAGAAACACAATGTAAAATAGTAGCCTGACCAATTGACATCAGATTCTTTAACAACTGTGAAGAATCTGTCAAAATATCCTTGAATCTCGATTGGGATCTTAACTGAAATGAAATCAGCGAATGTTCTACCCTAGGCCAAGACCTACCCCACAAAAGACATGAAAAGCCCCTTCAGCCCCTTGTAATTTTTGAAAGGTATCCTTTTCACAAAAAATTCAAACAACCAAGTGAAAATGCTTGTTACACATAGCCCCACCTGCATGGAAATATACCAAATTGAAGATGAAAATTATCATCATCATTCACCTGTAAGTTCCTGTCAAATGTGCAAATACTGGAACATCTAATAGTATGCACCCAAAATGTGATGCTATGTTGTCTAGGTTGGGTAATAGAAGGTTTCCACACTAGCGCCCCCACGTACATAAAACAGGCAGTGATTAGCTTGTCAGCCCGTCAGAATGTGTGCACGAAGCCACGCACGCTTTGCTGGGGATGACTGTTAATGAAACTATAAGCCTTTAATGAGAAGTCAGGTGAAGATAAGTCCTGCCGGGATAATTCCAACGAGCGCATGTCAGTGTCAGCCTCCCCGCAGGTTTGCGCCATCCTCTACATTAGTTCTCCAGATTACCGCCTTACCTGGCATGCATGGCAACATGCAACGCACTGCATCCTGACTTAATCATGTTGACGTTATGATGAGGTGATAACAATCTAGACTATCTTGAGAGGTAACGTTACGTCTTGTGAAAGATGCAAAGGACCAGCAGTTGGAGTGTACAATCAAAGCTTTCGGGTTGCACAAATGTAATAAGACTTGCTACAACAGCGATCGCACCTCAGGATGACAAAAGATCTTCATCATGTAGCGTGGAGAACGGAGAGGAGACACGGATGAGGTCCAGACACGTCACAGGCCCCACCATCAGGTTTAGTTTTAAGCTCTCTTGATGGTAACAAAGAAGGCCCACCCCCGTGGTCGAGTCAGTTTTAGAGTGTAACTCAATGACCTGTGTCTGGAAATCGTCCATATCTCCTCTCTGTTTTCCACACTACAGTTGGTGGCAGCAGCGGGATACAAACCCACACCATTGAATTGTAACAATGATGGAGTGTAAATGTGCACAATTTTGCCATCCTCTGGGAAAAAATCTGCAGACTGTGTACAACATACAATATCCATAATGTAACTTGTAAATAAATATCGGTTCTCCAATATCTTAAACAAGGTACCATCTAGCTAGTACTCCAGATAGCTGGGAGCCACCTGAAAAATCCTTGCCCTTGACAAAATCTGCTTTTACTTTAAGAAACAAAGTAAAGAGAATTTCAATATTTGTATCAAGAAGTATTATTGGTGCAGTACAGATTACTTGCAAACATGGAAGGTTCATTGACTTTAACTTGAACTCTATAACTTAAATTCAAAGGAACAAAATACAGTCTTTTTTCATGTACTAATAAAGACTACAAATTGCAGGTGTTCCTCATTAAATAGTTTCATACCAGACAAACACAGGGGTAGATTTGGAATAATGAGCTGCTTGGAGCAACATCAACAGTGACTGTAGTCTGCTGAAGGATGCTTGCAGTAGTTATGATGCGCATAGCTCATCAATCAGAATACCCATGGGGAGTATCATGCAAGTTGCTTTTTTTCACATTTAGATATGTGCTAGAAAGCCAGCAATAATTTGGCCAATGTGAATGCAAATTAATTCTTATTATATAACTTTAAAAGTTAAGGTTACATTGACTCAAATACTTACCTTTGCTAAAAATTCTACGGAGAAAATGGGACTTAATATTGAGACGTTACAGCCCTCATGGTGTCAATGTCTGACAATGACTGATGAAGGCATAAAGACCAATTTCATTGCACTTTTGCATGTATGCCAATGCACTGCTTTCATACATGTGTAAGAAGGGTAGTAGAAGAACATTCTAAGAACGCTTCCATTTCACTCCTGCACCTGCGGACGGGCGTAGGTGTTCGACGTCGAATAGCGACGTTTGCGCTTGTTTGCAGGTGTGGTATTCGAACGCGTTCGAGATTTTGAATAAATCAGTTGAGTACAAGCATTCAAAGCGGCTGGTCGTGTCTTTCCTTGTCCGTCTCTCGGCTCTCAACACTCCGGAACGACCCGAACTTTAGGGAATCACTACCACCAACACACATTCCCTACATTATGGCCTTGTCGGCAGGATTTCATTCTTACACATGTACCTACAAACTATACCTAGCAGTATTGTGTCAGTTATTGTGCTGGTCTGCATCCCTACACTTGACATTAAAACACAGCCTGGCCTTGCTACAACACTAACAGTTGACACTTGGTGCCAGTTGTTAGTCACCATGAGAACTTTAATCACAACTTTATTTGATATGTAGCAGCAAACGCATCTACAGGATTTCTTTCTCAGGGGAGTGAAATAAGGCCATTTACATCAGAGCGCACCAACCGAGACGGGGGCTGATACCTACTACCAAGCACCTTTGACCCTTTGCTGATGTCACACTTCCGGTCCAGATGTGTGACCTAGGCTTTGGGTCATTTCAACTTGATAAGGATCAGAGGACTGATCAAAAGCTTGTTGGCAAGCGCTTTATTTTGTGTACAGATACAAGGTCTTGTTGTAACATAATGTTGACTACCGTCACAGATGAACTTACATTCAGACAACTTTCCAAATCGCTGCATGTTTGCCACAAGAAGTCTCTAATTGGATTGGGGAACCTTAATGATTATGTATTGTGAACAACTTTGAGCCACATTGCTGTGTAACCGGTTTCAATCCAGGATTTTACGGAAACTAAATTTACAGCATTAGGAAGTGATGGTTATAAATGACACTGTCTATATAAACCAGAGTGAGAATAAATCAGTCAAGTCATACAGTAGCCATGTTTGCAGCAGCTGGAGTTTCTCAGGATTTTTTTTGTTTCAAAGCCAGAGTATTCTAGGCCCAAACAAGTTAGTTACAAGGTTCTTTTGGTAAATTTTACCATTATCTTGAAGTTAATAATATTCTATCAATCTATGTCCATGGTAAAAGTTACCTACCTTTGCTTGAGCGCCAGGTCTCACATCGTTTACTGTAGAAATCTCCAGGACTTGTCCTTCCTAGATTAAAGTCAGGTGACAGAGTTAGAACAAAGGTATAATATATATATATATATATATACAGTATATCATTGTTCACCACAAAAATGTGCAGTCTTTGAAAGGTTCTGACATTATCATTTGATCCTAGAAGAACAAGAGATCACACACAGTCTGTAAAGCAAACGATTTACACCAAAGTGGTAATTATCATAAAAAATATGTCATTTCATCTTTAAGATTCTAGATATTTATCTAAGAACATACAAAATGCAGAAGTCCATAGTAATCATCATAACTTGAAAGCTACTTGTAAACAAGAACATTATATAATGCCCTTGATGTATAGGTGCAAAACACAGTGTAGGAGTTCTATCTTTAAACTGCACTCTACAGCTGCCTTCTCAATGTCCCCATTAAGTCGTCGTAAATTACATGTTCTTCTGTTTGGAGACTCAATTTGGCTCCCTGAGTTACATGCAATTAGACCATGTAACAGACAATGTCTTTTTTTCAGTTTTGACCTTGAGTGCAGCACTTTATGCATGGCAACAGCTCTGCTAGCTATTTATATTTGACATAACAATATCAATGCAGTCAAGGACTGAATACAACAGATTCCAGCATGGAAGGGTCTGCTTGGAACCACCTCACGGCATAACACACCAGGTTTGTGGAGAAGAGTACAAGCTGCATATTCAAACAGCTTTTGATCATTTGTTACACTCACACGGAGAAGGACCAGTACTCTTTTTGATACATATACAGGCCTCTCAGGGGGCATTGGTTGGGGAGGGGGGTCGATTCGGGATTTTTAACCGGGAATACGCTGTGAAAGGAAAATATGCTGGGAAAGGAAAAATGTCGAGAAAAGAATATATGCCGGGAAGCTTGTACTCGCCCCCAGCAGGCCTGCGAGCCTTCAGCAGCAACAAAGCCCCATTAAAAAACACTTATATCGTTAACCTTGGTATGGATGTGAGAACTTTCCGTCATGAACGCTACCAGCGCTAGCAGCCCCGCTCACGTCCCCTTGCGCCATGACAGTCGTCTGGGGCACACATTTCAAAACACGGCTGGTTTGACAACAAGTTCTCACCGTAAAAAAATCTCCGAAACATGGCATTTACCAAAAATTGTCCAAGAATGAGAAGCTGAGTTGACAGGTTTCTTGCCAATTCGTAGACATACGTCACTTTACACTATGAAAGTACATGTATGATGGGCACAATAGTCTTTAAAGTGATCAGTCTCTTTGTAACTGTCATCTTTACTGACAGAGCATTTGCTCAAAGGTTTTAAAAAGATTTTTCATGTTATTTCCTTAAATCCACTCAGAACTTTGGTCAATCATGTCATATGTTGCTCCTGACATTCTAAAGGACTTTGAACCATACAGATATACTTTTACCACCTGTAACATAAATCAGGGATTTAAGCTATGTGGTACATACACATGTTGCAATCCATACTTATATGGCACTGTATTCCCAGGATTACTAATATAATACTGCAGAAAAACATAATATATACAATGTACATGGGATAATGATATCACTTCAAGTCTATGCTTACATGCAACTTAGCTTGAATTTCCATGAACTATGATTATAGTTATTAACACATGACAATGTGAATATAAAAATACCATTATCTCAAATGACTTCCCTTGACTGCCTTATGTATATATTTATGTATCATAACCGGTAAAGTGGCTTTACGGTAGTAATGTTAATGACCCGAATGTTTGAATCTCAGTGTACAAAATGTATATGTTGTCCTACCCCCTGTTCCTGTGCTATAACCACGGAATAAAACCACTGAGTGAGCAAAGCGAACAAGGTGGTTTTAATTTCATGGTTATAGCAAGTATCAATTGTTGTGACACCAAATACATCTCGGGGCAGGTCATTAACACTTCGTTCAATGGCTTTTTATGCATTGTTATCCATGCAGCATCACTACTATCTTGCCTAGCATAAATCACTTCCTAATTCACTTCTAACACCTTAAGTACATTTTGTACATCCTTCAAGGGGAACTTGGGGATGGAAATGAAATTGGCTGACAGGAAATGCAGCAGATAAGAAGATTTCCTTCGTGGACAAGTTATTGCACTTGTTAATGTATTCCTGGGATAGATGACTCTCAGATATTGCATAATCAGGGCATAGTTTCATTTTTCACATGGAAGGTCAGGCCATGCAAGTAACGTTAGTACACCTTTATCCGACTTAAACCTATATCCATTGTGTTGCTAAACAGGGTATCCAGGGATATTAAATCGATGGACAGTAGTTTCAAATTGTACTATTTTCAAGATATTGCCGTTTGGAACCATCATCTGTGGACTTGATATCCCTGGATACATTGTTCTTAAAAAGAACGGATAAAGGTTACCCTACGGATAAAGGTGAACTAGCGTTAACTACCAGCCAGCTGTAATGAAAGCCAAAATGTAATTAACAGTGAGCAGATTATTATTGGACTGAGCAGAGCACTTTGGACTAATGCTTACAGCCTTTTACGGCTTAAACTTAACGCTAGTTCACCTTTATCCATAGGTTGACCTTTATCCGTTGTGGTCTTTAAAAACACCACATATAGGAGTATCAAATCTGCTGGCAGTGGTTTCAAATTTGCAGTATTTTTTTTAAAGTTACGATTTGAAACCACCGTCCGTCGACTTCGCATCCCTTAATACGTCTTTTCTTACAAACAACGAATATAGGTTGCCCTCGGATAAAGGTGAACCAGAGTTACATATCTAATATTTTGTGAGAAATTTCTCTGGCACTCAACGTATCATAATGACCCCCAGCAGGGGTCTTCACGCTTCATTGAAAATCGAAAAATCTTCAGATCTATACTAAATATCTTGAAATGCTATGACTTGATCTTGAGATGTTTTGACTTAACATTAAAGATGTTTTAACTCAATCTTGAGTTTAAGAAAAATGTTAAGATGCTTTACAAAAATCTCACAATATTTTGCTTTAAAAAAGCCCCATATCTTGAGATGTATGGAAAAAATCTTAAAGATCATCTCAAGAATCTTGAGTCTTTCTGAAAGACCTTAATTGTTGTGAAAAGTAAAAGAAAGAAAAAGAAAGAAAAAGAAAGAAAAAGAAAGAAAAAGAAAGAAAAAGGACTTTCCACCAGACGGTGATTGTGGTGATTTACCGGAACAACTTTTCACTTGCCCGAATTTAAAATGACATTTTTCTAATAATTGTCTATGTATTTTCATGTCCACCAATGTAATTCTTTTATCATTGACTCAATTTTTCTGTATTGACCAATGATTGGTGCCATCACTGTAAAGAGTAACAAGAGTATCAAAATCTGACTCATAGAAAAATCTTACTGAGGTACGACATGCACTTGCCCAATCAGCACTTTCACTTGCCCTGGACAATCAGACTAGTGGAATTGTCCAACCCTGTATTGCACCTATATAGCAACTGCTTCAGAAAGTTCCTGCACGACTAACCATGGCTAATGGCCCTTATGGAATGTTCATCCCTTTCAGTGAGGATATGTATACACACAGTATCAGTTAAAAGGTCAACTCTGCCCTTCACCCTTGGTCTTGATTTGGTCCTCAGCCTTTGAGGCCCCCAGGTAATTGTCAGGACTTGACACCTTCCTTGAGGAGCATGGTCACCCATGCATTTATCTGGTTTACCAGAGAGGGTGTCTTGGGAGAAACATGGTGACCCCTTGACATCGTTGTGGGCCCAGGACAGCGAACAGGAAACTCCTGTTTACTCGACATGTTACATTTGCGTCACCACCATCATGGATCTTAGGACTTGTAACTAGAACTTAAGTGCCTTCCCCATCCCTGTCAGGATCACTGTCAGGGCACTCAATGGCTTACTGATAGGGGTTGAAATGCTAGCATCACATTAAGGGAGTAGAGTGTTATTAACAGCTTATAGTGCAAGATATGCCAGATTTCTCAAAAATGTACTTCAAACGGCCACTCATGTTTGAAAGTGTTATCCAGTTTGACCTGTCTGAACTTTGAATTGTCTAATCCTTTAGCTTGCTGCAAGGAAGAAGAGCTCACAGTCTGTGTCCACGTTTCGAGGTTAGTATATTTTATGGCCTCCTTTGGTCAATATTGACCATGGTAAAATTCTAATTGATATCAGCCTTACAGCGTCGGCTGTGGCTAAATGCTATACGAGAATGCTGGGGTTAACAATGATTTAACAATGATTTATCACCAAAAGGCAACAAAGTGAGTGAAAGCATGAAGTCCAACTAGAGTTCGGCGACCTCATACCTCCATGAAAATTTAGAGCTTTCGTAAATTTCATGCAATTGACTAGCACATTAACATAATTTATGCATGGTATTGTTCATCATTGACTAACGTACACATGTCACCATTATAAAATTCCCATTATTAATCATAAAGCGTTTTTGCAATTTTTACATAAATAATGCAAATAAGTTCCTCATTACCATATTTGGTATCTGCTTATATTCCACCTATCATAGTTAACATGTGTTACATTTATTGAAGTCCAGTTATTGAAAACAATGGAATTATACAATTTCCTCATTAATCATGCAAATTAAGTCCTCATTTGCATAAAATGTATATCATTATGAACATATTTGCCTAAGGTACCCGCATGCCTAGTATGATGCCAATCCATCAATCCTTTCTGCAGTTATCCTCTTTAGAATGTCTTGACAAAAATGCCCCTGCAGTTCCACAATTAAATGTTAGGGGGCTGAAACCTGCCCCACTTTGTCATGACACTGCAAGCTATCTACCAGCCAATTGTCAAGACCATATCACATCCAGGACAAGAGATACATTGAAAAAACTGCCATGATATAATATCCTCATTAATTATGCAAATGTACTCCTATTTTGCATAATTAGTATTTAATCTTGTACAAAATTGTCTAAGGTACCTACATACCAAAAATGATGAAAATCCGTTGTTCCCTTCTTTAGTTATCCTCGTCAGAAGTTTTTGACAAAAATGCCCCTGCTATTCCCAAACTAGACGCTAGGGGGCCCAAACTTACGTAATTTTTTCCTGAGCACAAGAGCTATCTAATGCTTAAAAATCTTGACCATAGCATGTTCAGAACACCGAGATAGCAAAACCGGAAGTTGCGCCGCAGTACCAAGGCCACACACCAGGGGGCCCAAAATTGACCTTGACCTTCGTCTTCTCAACCCCTACCTACATACCAAATATCATCGTAGTCCATCAAGAGGTTCTCAAGTTATGATGACCACAAATATGCGGACACACAGACACACACACAAACACACACACAAACACACACACAGACACACTCAAAACTATACCTCCATTTTTTCATGGAGGTAAAAATGTCAACTTTTTCATGTCGACTCTAAGTCACGTTCAGAAAACAGGAGGATCCTGTCTGAGAAACAGGAGGATAAACTTTAGATCCGTGTTTTCCACAGAGGTGATTTATACCAAGATCAACAATTTAGATTTCATCATGCGGACATCAATGTTTCAACAACATTTCCAGCATGCTTTCTTGCTGTCAGTGTACTGACTGACAATACACGTAACTGCATTCCAGCTGGGCTTAAGGTATGGCTGATTGAAGACCTTCTTTTGGAGGGAGGTAAGGCCATACCAATTCAATTGATTGGTTCACGGATTCGCTCGCTCCTATTTTTTGGAAAAAAAAAATGAAAATAAAAATTACCACTCAGCAAATTTTCACCATTTATGAAACCATTCACCAACTTTCTGGTGTTAGCAAATTGGCCTTTATATTATAAGCTCCTTAAAATTTGGGTATTATTATTCCAGTTATATTCTTCATTCATGAAAAATGGGACAAACATAAAAACTGACACTACTTTTGTAATTTTCAACGAACAGGTGCTGTTACTGTACAGTTATAGACATAAGTGTTTTTGTACTTTTTTCAAGCTGAAAACCTTTTATTCTTTATGTTTTGGATTAGCCCTTATCTTTACCCCAACCATTTTACAATTTTTATTTTTGTTTTTTTTCGCCCTATCGCTCCATATCTTTAATGAAAAAATCCTTGAACCATGGTGTGGCCTAATACTGCCTCCTGAGCAGTGTAGTATGTAAAAATTTCAGGAAAATCCAAACATAAGTATATTTTATATTTTTGGCACCAGGGAAATTTTACATCATGACATCAAAAATAATAAAATAGAAAATAATAAGAATTCCATTGCTGGAAGTGAAAATGCATAATTCATAAAAGTCACATTTGAATTTTGGGCAGGTGAAAAATTGGTTCGGGCAAGTACATTTTTTATGTGCTTGCCCGATAGGACAACCCTGACAACTTGTCCAACCCTGACAAACTAGCTGTTTA
The DNA here is from genome assembly GCF_000003815.2 of Branchiostoma floridae. Taxonomy (NCBI): domain Eukaryota; kingdom Metazoa; phylum Chordata; class Leptocardii; order Amphioxiformes; family Branchiostomatidae; genus Branchiostoma; species Branchiostoma floridae. The sequence goes on from NC_049979.1 coordinate 7,308,338, forward strand.
TGTTTATGTTTATGTCTGTAAAAAGTAACAAGTATATCAAAATGTCACTCAATTTCAAAATCTTACTTGCCCGATTGAGTTCGGTAGGTCATGCACTTGCCCAATCAGCACTTTCACTTGCCCTGGACAGTAGGGCTAGTGGACTTGTCTGACCCTGTTTGTACCGATTGTCAGCAGAGGCTGATTTGTGCAGCCTGAGTAAAATGTAAGAAAAAGCTTCTACCGAGAATAATCTTGAGATGTATATTTTCTAACTTAAGTGCTTGCATGGCGGTACCAATTCAGATAAACTACTACAGAAGTGCTGCTGGTGGAAATGCTCAGAGGGCAAATGTCCACGTCTTTCTACATCAGTCCTCACCGGGAATGCATCCACACAGACATCGGGTCCTGCACTTTCCTTACAGCTATGCCTACTTTTCCCTGATAAAGGTGAAACATACTTGATGGTGTCGGTTTTCGGAATTCTTCGCACATTTGTCATGCTTTGCAACATCATTCAAGGCTTAGCCATGGCATAATGTCAGATGTTGTTGTTGATAACACCCAGCAGAGTCATCGCATACAGTCTTGTGGTCTAGCCAAACTGTCGCCTCAGTCTTTATAGCTTTAACTGGGACACAAGGACCTTCAACCGAGTCATCCATTATCCTGGGGGTTCACCTTACTGTTCTTATGGTCAGGCATGAAACAGACAGATAATTGGAATTCTACGAATGTTTGGGGCAATTCCAGGACTTTTCCAGATGGTATAACAGAGTTCAATATCAAACCTCTTATCTGCTTGTGCAGCAGAATCACGGAAGTGAGGGTGTTGATTAAATGTTCTCATTCTTGACACATAGGGCCAGGGGTAAAAGGGTCACACATGTGTGAACTTCAAAGTGTTCAACATTCTATGCTATAAAACTATTAAAAGATATTTCTTGTAATATTTGCATGAATCATAGATCTTATCCGAAAGTTCAAAATATATGATACATTTTCGTTTCGACATCACTACAAAATTGTAGTGTAACTATTGTTTTGTTACGTTTGTGCCTTTGGAGAATTTCCCCCCTTTTTTAAGGTTTAACTCGTGAAGGTTAAGAAAGTGGGACACCAGTTATTATCAGTATCAAGTATCTCCATACCATAGTACACCTTGACCAGAATAGCCACAAAAATGAATTAAAGTTGGTAGGGCCTGGAGGGATACAGTCAGATGGAATAGATACCCAGTAATAGCATTTTGAGGAGAATGATGCATATGAACTTAAGTACCCTCGGGGCTACTGTAAATAAAGCTCCCATACCTTGCCTTCTGCTTTCCAGTAGAGGAAGAAGCCATACTCATCAGTCTTGAAGGTGCAGTTAAATTCCACTGAAGATGACTCCTGGGCAGAAGAAAAGGTAAAGAAAGAGTCAGATTTAGTAAGGTCCTTAGGAATGATAAATTCCACCATAGTGATTGTTCAGAGCAGGAGTATAAGTCACTACTGGAAACTACTATTCAACCTTGAATAGTCATACTATTGCTCCAGGAAATATGCTGTGTTGTACTTTCAACATTTCCATCATGGGAAAATGATATTTTTTCAGACAAATTGTTGCTTTAGGGAGATCCGTTTGCTCAATAAAGTTCATATTAGACAAACTGAATTCCTAACTTTCTTCCTAGCCTCATTCATTTGACTGTTTCACATAGAAATTATAACTAATTATTTCAAGAAACCTTGGATAGTTTTTCAACAACGTTCTCACAATCTCAACCATGTATAAGTACCCGAACAATTCATTAAGGAATTAAAGTTCCTCCAACTGATGAAGGGTAACAGTGTAAACCAAAACATAGCTCACTGACACTAAGCTATTAACTTTAAAATTTGTATTTGTATCTAATTTCACAGTAATCCTTATTTCATTGTTAATGTCAATGTTAAATGATACAAACAGAACATTAATTGCTAAAGCCATTTTCATGCAGTTAAACCTTTTTGAACTCATGTCAAAACAGGTTATGCTAACAGTAATTTTTGGCCCACATAGCTATATGGGATAGAACAGTTGATATTTCAGAAAATTATCTCCTATGATAAATTGATAGATTACGTCAGTCACAAAGCAGCAGGTAAAGCCAGGAAATCTGACTTTCAGATAAGCTGTTTTGAATTTCATAGAAATGCAGTGATGCATTTCATAATGAATCAAATCAAAATCAATCTATGGAATGCCTGTGTCCTTGGATATTGCTAGACAGGTTTTAATCATAAAAAATGTGTTAAGGCAAAGCTTTAATTTGTAATGATCACACTGACAAAATATGTAGACAATGGCATTGCAAAGTCTGTACAGAAGCAGGCGATGAGCCGTTGCCTAATATAGTCATAATTGTTGCTATCAGTATTTCCTGCAGTCAATGAAACTTTAGTGCCCCAAGGATCATACAGACAAGTGCCCTTAACCAGTCATGCATTATAGACAAAATATACCAGAGGCCTTGTTTGATAAACAACACAGATCCTGGATGTTAGCATGAAACAGCCTTGTATGATGGTCTGAACTGCACGACAACTAAAATGAACACAGCAGGCTACAAACCTACAGTGGGTAGATATTCTTCATCGTACATGGGTAGATACGCTTCATGATACAACACGTAATCTAACATAGTCATTTGGTCATCAGCAAATAATATCAACTTTTGGAATGTATTCCCCTCCCCCTACAGAACAAGACTGTGACCTGCATCCCTGCAAAGACATTACAGGCCAGAAACGAGTTCTTTGACATTCAACAGTTCCCTGCAAGGCCACGGCAATAGGACTCTCTGTTTGTCAGACTGTGTGGGCTTTACAAAGATAGGAATTTTAGAAAAAAAACAATCAGACATAACAATTAGACTCAAAATTTAGATTCTAATTATGAACTAAAGGTAATAATTCATATCTTCAACTTCAAGGCTGTAACATTAAACCTTAACTAAAATAATTTGAAGGTAAAAATAAAGAAACAGCCAAATTCATAGGTCAAGTTAAACTTTAAAGTAGAAAATCCATTTTGGAACTGGTACATGATCTATTACAACAAGTGAAGGTAAAGTGAGTGTCAGTGAGTGAGTGAGTGAGTGAGTGAGTGATGAGTGAATGAGTGAGTGAGTGAATGAGTTTGAGTGAGAGAGTGAGTAAATTTAGTGAGTGAGTGAGTGTAAATTTAGTGAGTGAGTGTGTGAGTGAGTAAATTTAGTGAGTGAGCGAGCGAGCGAGTGAGAGTGAGTGGGCAAGTGAGTGAGCGACCAAGAGCATGATGTAACAAACCTAGAGAGGTCTGTTGGCAAGGACACCTTAGAGCATCTCATATCATTTCTATCAAGAATAGTAATTGATGAAAGCCACTGAGGATAGGTCTCTGTGTCTAGGTGCGCACAAAAATGGAAACCTTCCCTGGCACCTAATCTCCAAGCAGACCCTACGGTGCCATAAGATAGTATCAAATCTGGCCAAGGAGTATAGCTGACCAAAGGGAGTCAAACGGGCACCGGTGGGTCTGATACTATATTACGCCACTGTGGATCTGCTTGGAGATTACCTGGAACCATGCTCCCTGCGGCTTTCCAATTTAGGTCACTTTCATCTAATCACTGGGGCTATGCCTTGGCCTAATATTTGCCGTAATCGTATTCTACTGTTGCATCCTCAGTCCTGAATGATGTTTTTCTATAATGTAAAACAACATAGTCAAAGGTTGAGTGCTGTGTTATGCACTCCAATCTTGTGTTGTCAATGCAAATGCCAGGCATATGATGCATACAGTAGTTTAAATTTTTTGTTCATTTTAATCAAACACGAATTTGCTACATTGTTGTTGAACAATTGTGCCAGATTTTTTAAAATTGATTCTGAAGAAAAGGTTTTTACATGAACATGCCCCAGACCAGGCAGTTATGCCCACTGCTATTTCCTCTAGTTGTAGTAAGTACTTTAAGTCTAGTAGTAGTAGGCAAACCGACAGTATTGAGCACGTAGAGACAGTGGAGCAATGTGTATGTGAGATAAAGCCTCAGGCTCATCCCTGGTACGTTGAACATACAACAAACCCTGAAGGCCTTCTGGCTACCCTTTGATTTATCTTAAGCAGCTTTCACTTTGAAATCTATCCCTTGGTTTATCCAATTGAAAAACTAAAGAGACCAGTTCAAAACAGTCCCCTGGCTCCCAGGATTTGAACCCGCACCTGCAAGATTACTACCAGCTTTTACTTACCCAACATCATATTAAGCGTAAGGCCAAAAGGTTGGTGGCGCTTGAATCCCACTGTTAAAAAAATAGTACTTTGATTCTGACCAGGAATTCAAAGATGCTTTGAAAACCTCACTGTTGTTACTGAGCATGTCATCTTCAGAAATATAGCTGATTATTTGAGAACTGATTACTTTACAGCACCTGCCAATTCAATCTGATGGTATTAGTCTAAAGTTCATTTCTACAATACTCTGGATTTCAGAAAAGGATGGGATGGTGGTGCTACCAAAATTCTGTGCTTAATTTGGCATATTAAAGGAATGGTTGCAACTGACACTTCAACCCCATCCTTCCATGGATCTGCTAAGTCATAAGGTTCTTGAGAAAAATCGTCTTTTAAAAAAGTGTAGGACAATACCAATGCACCTAATATAGCAGGGCTTGAAATACTTTTTTCTGCATACCTGCACTGGTGCAGGTAACATTGAAAATTACCTGCACAAGACAAATTTTACCTGCACCACACTGAATTAAGAAAGTTTGGATTGTACTAAAATTGTTCATGAACTGTTCCTATTTTTTTCTTTTATAATTTATAGGTGGTAACAGTCAATGCAGCTAATAACAATCCACATACACCTAGATCATATGATATTTACGTAAAAAAAAAAACAGTACATGGACCAGTGCAGGTTAGGTGCAGGTAGACACCAGAAATACCTGCACAGCTCCAATTTTACCTGCACAAACCTGCATATGCAGGTGGTATTTTGAGCCCTGTATAGGATACCCTGAAATGATCTGATATTCCAATCTCTTCCATTAATTCCCCTTTTATTCCCATTTTACAGCACCAGGGCCCGGCATTTCACTTGACCTCTCTGCATGCACTTTCATCGCTCACGTGCACGTCCATCAAGATCGGGGGAAAAATATTCATTATTAATGGAGCTTTGACAGAAATGACTTCTCTCTAGATGTCTCCAATCAAATCCATAATTGGTTGAGTCTTCCTCTGATTACTAATGATGATGTCTCTTCGCCTCTGATTACAGTAAAGCCATCAGTTGTCAGATAGGTCAGATTGACATTTAATAAATCCTGGCTGTCCTTACATAACACAGGTACAATGGTTGATTGGAAAGCATAATTTCCACTTCCGTTACATGTTAATGGTGGGACATCACTGCAGGAGACTGAAAAACCGTAATGACGCTAATGGCTTTTGAAACGAGTGGTTGCAAAGCTAAATGCCACAGTGCAACAGAATTCAAGTTTTCTAATGCACATGTAGCCTTTTGTACTAAATACAGGTCACCATGAATTATTAGAAGAAAAATCCTTTCCCACAACGAAATGTTGCCCTCTAGCTTCACCTGTTTTTTTCGTTGATGTATTCTGTGTACAAGCTACATTCTGCACATGCAGTTAGTCTCCAGGGATTCTGGCATGGGCCTGACCCTGACTAGTATTAGTCAGGATCATCGTGGGCAGACATAAACATCCAAACTTACTGTCATCTCTTGATAGTAGAGCTGACAGGCAAAATCAAAGGTGTCCACCAGTTAATCTCAACGCACGCAAAAGCATGGCTAGGAATACAAAATTAACAGCTCAAGGGCCTGACCAGTTTTATTTTTTAGCTTGTATTCAATTGGACAATCTTTTTAGTCATTTAAAAAAGATCATCAAAGTGAACGAGACCCTACAATACAATGTATCTAAGCTTTCAATGAATTGATATTGCATGATTTCAATGAAATGCATATTACATGAAAATTGTACTTAAAATAGTGTTGCTTTAGCTGTGACTGCTGATGCTTTCATCTTATTTTCAAAACAATAGCAAGCCACTCCTAGTTTTCCTGCTCCCTTTTGTTTACCATGATTGTACATCGATTAAATCAATGTTTCTCAGACACACACTTACATGTACAAGATTTCCAATCTAGGTAATACTATACAGAACAAGAGTTCGTAGACCTCAGGCCTGCATGAAATGTATTGGGTTTCTGTAGACCTATTGTGTATTTTTGCCTTTTTGTCTGTGGTACGTGGTTGGAAAAATGAGCTTTTTACCGTGTTGGTTGTGCACCATGCAAAAGTCTGACTCTGAAATTCCATTTTCTGAATTTGTAAGTTTGGACAGGGATGAACATTACTTATTTTGGATTTCTTAAGTATGTAACCAACCACAGTACTTTGAAGTTGTTGAGACGCTACCTTTTTTTGTCTCAGATGGCCCATGCACATGTAGTTACTCTGTCACATGATATACTAATATCTTCCTATTTCAATGTACTGACCTAATGCAGCTGCTAAGTCTCCTTGGTTTGTGTTCTTCCAATGATATTCATTAAAGATTTATTTCTGGGGTGTTATTCACTTGACATCGGAATGTTACTCGCATAATTTGACCAATGATACTTTTATCTGTAGTTCCATAGACATTAGACAATATGAATAGTGGTAGCCCCCATGCAGCAGCAACAGTTAGTCCCCAGGGTGGTATGATATTTTCATTCAATCCATCCAACCCAAACCTAAATCTCCTGTAGTATCTAAGCCAAATTTAACAGCACAATTTACTATGAAAAATGTCCTTGTCAATCCCATTTATAGATGGCAAGCTGCTGGCAATGGAAGCTTTGAAAAGTTCAGAAGCTGTTGTAGTCAGAGCAAACACCCAGCAAACATCCCCGCAAACCAATGAGCAGTTGCTTAGAAGGGGAATTTCATCATATATTTGCCGCGACAAAATGCAACAAACGATACTGAATTCAAAACAGAACAAAGCTAAGCCTCCACCACTTAACCCTGCCTGTACCATAGATTAAGCAGGCCCAAAAACCAAGCGAATATGACTAGCCCAAAACAACAAATTACCTGTATACAGTATGGAAATGGCATTACCAAAGAAACAAAAAGAAACACAGGACAAATCATACACATACCTTTCTCTTATGCCCACACTCTATACAGTTCTCCTCCACATTAGAAAATTGCATCTTCTTCTGTTTAAGTTCAAGTTCAACCATGATTGCCAACAGGGTAAAGGAACTTGTACCGGAACTTAAAACTCAGTACTATACAGCTCTAGAAACACCACAAAGAGTAATAAGCAAACTCCAATTATACCTGACCAACAGATATATAATCTGGCACACTCCCGTCATCTGGCAAACTGTCAGTGCCACTAAGTAACCTGATACATTGAAGGTGGCCCAGGCCAGATGATGGTTCTACACCCAACCATAATCTGTTTTTAAAACCAAGCAGATATTGGGAGGATGCCCCAACCACACTAAAACAGGGTCAACCTATACAGTATCAAGTTCAAGCACTAGGAGGCCCAAAATCAAACCTGACCACCAGGACACCACAAACAACTCACGTACCAAATGGCAACACAATGGCACCTTGCGTTCCGGAGATACAGCGCACGCCCCGTGCCCGCACAAAAGGTAACCTAAAATGTCAAGTTCAAGCACCAAGGGCGCCAAAATCAAAATTGAGCATTATTCAGCCACCGCCGACACATGTGCCAAATATCATCGCGCCAGCACCAGCCGTTCAGAAGATATAACTCCGGAAACACCCCTCCCGGACACAAAATTCGACCTGTCGGGTCAAGTTCAAACGCGACAAGGCCCAAAGTCAATCCTAGGCAACAGGCAACAACCCCCCACCCATGCACCAAAAATCGTCGCAATCGCGCGTATCGTTCCGGACACACAGCGCCAAAAGTGCCCCAAAAACACCAAAAATGCCACCTTCAATGTCAAGGTCAAGCGCCAGGAGGCCCAAAATCACACCTGAGTGTCAGGCTACCACCCCCAACCCACGTACCAAAAATCGTCGTGCTCGCACCATCCGTTCACGAGATACAGCGCCCTACATCCCCGGCTACCGAAAAGTTCCCACCAGCATCAAAACCATACCTGCATACATGCAGGTAATGACATTATTGCTATCATATTGTATAATATTTGAAAATTACATCTATAGTTTTGCCCTTTACCATTTGGATTGGACATTTCAAGGTTTGTAAAAATTTAATTTAGCATGAATTAGCTAGGTTTGAAAAATGATATACTGTAAAAGAATAGATAGTACTTAAGAGTTTTGACAGACCACCAGACAGATACCCCTGTGTTCACACAGTTCTCTGAGGTTACGTTCATGCATTTAACATAGCAGTAAGGTTGCTGGCAACTAAAGTATTATGCGAAGTAGCCCAGCACTGGCATCTGACAACCTTAAAGACAACAAAAGGGGACAGTCCATCAGCCCCCCTGATATAAACAGCCTGGTGTATAACAGTGGCACATGAATGCAGTACAAACATTACATTATCATTTGTAAGGACACTCTGAACTTTTGACACAAACCTCATCCCAGGTATGGAAGACGGCACCGTCCAGCAGAGCCTGCGGGATCTTGGGGCGCCAGCTGAACTGGTACTGTTTCTGCAGTCGCTGCATCCTCACTGTCGCTCAGCCTACTGATCAACCGGCCCGAGTTTTATGGGTGGTGCCTTCTCTCTCTCTGTGCTTTAAGAGCTTAGATTGCACAGAACAGATTCACACCCTGGTCAGCAAGCATCCCTCAATGGAGAACGTCCCATTCCCTGTTTGCTCAGCACATAACACCGCTCAGAGACCCATGGCTTTCCTCCATTATTACCACCTCTTGATGTATGCGTCAGTGTGGTGAAAAGGGCTCAACGCCACCCCTCCACAAGATGTAAATATGTCTTGGCTGTAGCAAAAGCTGGGTTCTGGATAGATGAGCTGCCAGTGCCTGTCAAGAAAGGGGTCAATATTTGAATGTCAGTATGCCGGACAGGAAGAAACATGGCAGGCAGGCACACCTAGAGCCACAGCTCCAGAGTATACCCACCACACACAGTAACCAGGCACATCAAACAACTCCCTTCCACACACAGCGCCACAAATAACGGGGCATGCCTGTAAATCACAGTAATTGTACTCGTGACGCCTGATTTTTAAGACAATCTCGGAAACCGGATTCGACCTCTGGAGTGGGTTTAATCAATGGCATTGCAAAGCAGTCACAGATAGAGTGTTATAAATTCAGCGAAATTATGCTCCTTTAAAATGATAGGTAATGCTTAAGCTGCAATTAAACATGAGATCACAAAGAAGGTTAAAGACCAGATAATATGACAGCAAAGAGTTTTATCACAAGCATGCAACCCAGCTGTTTTGTTCAATATACTTTTATAATAATGTGCTCTGCCTTTTAATTTCTCTGCCTAAATCATAGCTCATAAACATTCTACTTAAGCTTTTATGAAAATGTGACATCTAACTTGGTATTTGTTCATTGGTATGTGATTAAACAATTCCACTTATTCAAAAAAAATTTTCCAGCTACCATATATATTGATGTCTAACGTAACAATCTTTTTGCTATTCTGGTTATATATTTTGCATGCTGAGATAGTTTCCCCGATACATCTATAACCCCACAAGGAGTCCCTGATGTGGGTCAGCAGGCAACATAGCATGCCAACCATCCTCTGCCCCAGGAGTGTCTTATCTCCGTGCTTTGCATGTCAATCTTCTACCGGCTCCTGGGTCAGCAGCTTGAACATTTCATGAGTAATTCTTCTGACCTGCTACCACAAAATCCCCCTCCTGATACGCTTAAGTTAAGGTGGTAAGATGTTCGAGGCAAACGAGTAATGTGCTGCCACTGATAGGGAATTTTCATGAAAATGATTGCCACAGTGCAGGCTGCGCTTGGATAGTAAGAGCAAGACTTGCAAGGATAGTACAAGGGCAAATAGCTTTCAAGGACCAATCATTTCACCTTCTGCCATCTTGTAATATTGCAAGGATGTTTCATTACATCCTGTCCTACTTCCTGCAATAGAGCCATCTGTAATTAAATCTTATCATTAAAAAAAAACGGCAACAGCAACCTTTGGATTTGAATGTTGAAATGCAACAGTGGTGTCCTGGATATGACATTGAATGTATAACACTTCTTTTGTCACCCTCAACAGAGCCAGAGGTATAATGCTTTTTCAAGTAGCCAGAATTGGAACATGGTTAATGATAGCTGCTTATTTTGTACAATTGAAACTGTGTACAAAATAGGACATTAGCTTCTTTAGGTTAAGATACTGTTACTGAGGTTACGATTGACAACTTCCCAGTTTGTGTTGGTAGGATTAACACCTGTTGAGTAACACCTGTCACTGTTTCAGGGAGGTTTATTTCAAGTTTGTGCTACTCCTCTGTTAAAAAAAAAATCAGACCACTGGTGGTCCGGCGGATGATGATTTTATCAAGACTACCATGGACAGGTCTGGACTAGTGCAAGTGGTCCATTCTTATCTAAAAACCTGTAGAGGACACCATTAACATAAGTTACACACTCACAAATAATTCATTGTCAAAATCCCCATTCATACTAAAAAAAAAAAAAGTGGATTAAACGTCAAATCCGATTAAACTGCAATGATCCAGATTGTTTTTTTAGTGTGAACACTCCGATCGGCTTGGTTTTTCACCGATCCGGCTCATTTGCAATCCAGCCCTGCGTCAGGTACTTTGAGACATTTGCAAACAATCCGCTTGGCTCCGAATCCTGAGTGCGAATGCGACAGGGATAGATTTTATGTAAATTCCGATTTGCCCCCAGTTAGAGGCTGTATATCCAGGTACACAGGGTCAAAGACTCCTGCACAAGGTTTGTCCCTCTTGGCGTGACTTCATACACTTGGTTGAATCAAGCATTTTAATACCTTAAGGCATCAGCTTTTGACTCATTAATTTTTTTTACCTTTCATCCGCTCTACTGGGATGGACATGTAACTTCAAATAGCTCGGAACTCTTTGCTTGTACAGAACCTTTCATACATGACTGGGGCTAGATCCATGTTCACATGTATACTGGTAAATATAAAAGGATATTAAATCTAAATACAAATGAGGAATAATCCACATCTCGTAGATTTCGATCTACAATGAAAATAAAAATATATGTACATCTCTTGTTAATGTTAGGCCAGGTGGTAGCATCTGGGTTTATCACAAGGTACTTGTTTCTTTTTTGCTTTATCTTTCAGAATCAGAGTAGAGTAGATAAGAGTTTTTAGGTTAGGCAGAAGTCTCATTCTTTGTAACTCCTTACTAGTATTTCTCTTCAGTCAGCATAAAGTCATATTGGGTTTGTGTGATCTGTCCAGAGCTTTGTAGTTAAACATGACAGGATGATCTTCCATGGCCCTATCCAGCCTCATCTTGAAGCTGCTTACTGTTGGTGCTGTGACCACTTCTTCTGACAATGCATTCCACCATGAGGCTACTCTGTTGCTAAAAAAGTCGTGCCTTTTACTGGTGTTTGATCTTGGCCTTGCTAAGCGTAGGCTGTGTCCTCTCGTCCTCCCTTCCCTTTTTTAATTTCCGGTATGCATGGCACTTCCCTCTTAATTTTCAGTATGCATGGTATGGTTTTTAATGCACAAATATGAGAAGCAAAATATCAAATTAGTGTGGCTTTACTGTTAATTCTTACTGATCATGATAAGATTCCATTAGTCAGGCAAGAAGAAAGATACTTGTTAAGAATCCAAAGGTCAAATTTCCAACAACTGTCACTCCAGAGCTTATTTCTCGTTTAGGAAAACAAGACTAACTATAGCAGAAATCAAATGGTAGAAAATTGTCGGACTAAAAGATGAAACTGCTATAATTGCCATTGTACACCACAGTATTGTTTGGTAGACTATCACAGTCATCTTTTAGTTCAATGTAAAAGCCCATTCCATGGCCTGGGTTTACTTAGGAATCACTGATCATTCATTGGGGGGTTAAACTTTGGGGACTTTCAACAAGGTTTAGCACCTTTCTCTGGTTATCATCAGGTCTGTAGTGGAAACATTTTCTCTGAGATTATTTATCTCTCAATTGTCAACATTTACTGTCAGGTTTTCAAATTCAATCCTACATGCCCTACACTGTGCAGAGCCCATACATGTGTGAAATTTGTGACAAACATTGAATCTTTCATGCATCTTGTATAATAATAAAACAAGTGTCACGGTGCTTGTTTGGAACTTGCTACAGTAGTCGAGAAAATGTCATTACCAAGAAAGAAATCAATGATCTATTAAAATGCAACATTTTTAGTTAACGTTAATGCTTGGAAAGTTCCTTTACATTGGAGTTCAGTTACATTGGAGGGTGCAAATAAAAAAGTGAAAGTTTGGTCGGGTATAACATTACACGTACGTCTACAATCTCACCAGGTCCTCTGTTGAGATGGAAAACCGCTGGATGAAAATTTTGAAATGTTATTTACACGTTATCCCAGTATCTGCACTATAAGCACATCTTGTGACCCTGTTTTGCTGTAGATTTCATATAAACAAGAAGATCGATCTAACGACTAGACGATGTTGTGTCTGACTCCACTCCAGTCCGTTACAGCACTACCTGACACATCGTTCATGTATTTAATATTCACTAAAGTGTGGCTGTTTCCGCCCCCACACAATTTCTCAGGCCCATATGCAGTCTGGGGAGAAATGTGGCTGTCTTATTGTGCACGGTCAGACAGGCTTTTCTACATAACGTGTTACAACACATTGCCGTGCGTGCACTCCGAGAGGAGAGAGAGCTCTAGCCGCCCTTCTCTGTCTTCTCTGCCGTGTGGTGTACGGTGGGTGTGACAGGTGACTTACCTATGTTGATCACGGCGCAAGGTGAGATCCCTCTGCCTGCCGCAGCTTCCTGTCTCTGCACACTCCCTCCTGACTGATACAGGCCTGCATCGCCTGTGGGCGCCGGGTGTTACACCGGGACCGGTCCACTCCGCGCAATGGGGGTGGTCTTGGAACTGAATAATTTTTAACGCATCCCCTGCATTGGTTAGCATTTAGTACAAACAGAAGTTTAGAATTGCCCCTTATATCATGTAACTATAAATCCTTCAGAAAAATCGTGGAAACTTTGGTTGTGAAAAAAAATCAACTGTTGGTCTGTGTGGGATTTTCTGAGTAGTAACGGTCCGACATGGGCATCTAAAGGTCAAGTACCAAACACCTGACAAACAATTAACAACAATCTATTCACATAAACGCCCGGTGTCCGCCCATCTGAGCGATTCGGAAAAGCCCGAACAAAGACCTAATATTTGCACAGGTTTAGACCTCTGTTTTGGTACCTTGGAACAAAACAAACTGAGAGCGGGGCCAGCCCTTGCGTCCGACAGCCACTGTTCGTGTGAATGGCATGGTGATAGGGCGCCATGTAGACTCCGCACAAGTGGTTGGCACTCGAAACATTAATAAAATGATGATGGCTTGCTCAACTAAATCCAGAGTGCATACGAGGGTAGTTTTTCACTGTCTACAATGATCATGTGTGTTTTCTACCCACACATACCCCTGTGGGCCGGGGAAATGTAACGTTAATAGTATGTATGTACCTCATACTCAGAACATTACACAGGCAACAGGTGCTCCACCCTTGGCGGGCAACAGCTGTTCTAATACAAAGATTACGTTTCAATAGCTAGACTGTATATCGACTTCTGTAAAGGGCATAATCTTATTGAGTACATTACCGATCGGAAGGTGGAATTAGTGGTTGAGCTTAAATCGGCAGGGTCGGCTTTTTTGGGGACTTTTCTACAGTTCTGGCTCGTGGCCATCTGCGCGATCCCAGGCGAGCCATGTTTTGAGTCAGGAAGGCAGCGTTTTTAAGGACCACCTCAGGGTAAATGTTTGAACGTGATGTACTAAGAGTATATGACTATTATACCCCAAACAGGTAAGCTAGGATCACATTATAATAGCTTCCTAGCTTACGAAAAAGTGTCTAACTGCGGTGTAGTGGCCCGGGGCAGCGCACATGGATACTGACTGCTTGTATAACGTTATAACGTTAACTCATGATCTAAGCCCACTATTTATACAGGATATGGCGCAAGGCAGAGGAACTGTAAGAAACGATTGTTCACTTAGAATAAAAAAATGTATGCAACCAAAAAGGAAAGTTTCATCTCATACTGCTTTTACAAAAAAATAAAAAAATTACAAAAAAAATAAGGATACTAGTATTACAGGGTCATGTTGGTCTTATCTACATGGTGACATACTGGTAGGTTCATTATGAATATATATATCAAGGTCTTATAAATAGTGCTTCAAGGACAGTCGCTGTGTCCATGGGACAGACAAATCAACAACCTACATGTACCAGTCAGTCACTGTATTATGTATACGCCACGATTCTGACTGAATGGTCGACACTTTGAACAATGCAATGAAGCTCGAACTTCCACAAGGATGGTACGAACCTAAACCTTCACTTTGACAAAATCAGAAAAGTTTGCTTTATATCTGTTACCATCGGTAAGCTAGATATCACCAATGCAACAGGATGTAAGGGAAACCAGAGAGAGTTGTATCTAAAGAGAAAGCTAGCTCGTGATGATATTGGATTATTGGTTTGACTGTCTCAAGACCCCTGCCTTTCATGCCCAGGCGTTTGTGGTGGACTGCCAATATCGCAACAAGAAATTTACATTGCAAAGAGAGCAATCATTGTGACACTCGGCGCCGTATCACAGTGTTCAGCAAAATGTCTGTTTTCATTGTTCTCATGTTGCCGAGTCAAATTTAACATTTCCACTTTTTCACACTCCTAGCTCAAAATGCCGTTCGTGGTAATGGAGGGAACTCAACGAATCTGGTGCGGATACTACATATACAACATCTCACAATTCTTTGATCCGAATGATACATTGGGAAGTTATCAACTTTTGAATTCAACAACTGAGAACACTTTTGCCATGCCAAACGTAAACTCCAAACTGTCCCCAACCCATATGCAAGGCAGCGCATTCAAACAACGGTACTTGGACAATCTATCACCGCAATGGCGTAGGTGAAGAAATACGAGGCGAGAAACATAATATGAATGGTCAACTGCAAGTCGTGATTATTCAAGTACAGAAAAAATAGCGGTTAGCACTGTGGAAATAAGCAATCCAAATGCTTTAATTTAGGAGAATGTAGACCTGATAATACCGACACAGTCATTGTATCACAAAACGCATGAGTTGAACCATGACGCTTACGTAAGAAAAACCCTATCTACGATAGGCTTGAATACGTGTACACAATAACTTGCTATACCTTGCACTATCACAACGCAGTGCACAGCAGTTAAAACGGAAGATAGACCATCAACATATTGAGAGAGACCATGTTTCTTTATCAATGATTACCCCCGATGTTATGTATGGTATTGCATTTTGCTGCTTTGCACTGCGCCACCTGAATATAAATTGCAGTCCCTATCGTATCCCAAAAATCATATTGAAAACGAACCCTTCCGTCAACCCTTTACAGATTTTCAGCTGCCCGTTAGGATTGTATAAGCCGATTGCGCTGACTAAAAGCCGCAACAGGTGCGCCGGATCTCAAGCTCAAATTATTCAACGAACGTTTCGTTAGAGCTTAAAAAATTCCACTTATTTCTCAATGCGCCTCTGGTTGCCTTACTTGTAAAGTGAAAGGGTTAAGGGCGAGGGCCCAGTCTTTATTAACGCGGACTTAAGAAGCCCTCGAACGCGTCAGAGGCTAATCCATCTTGCTATTTTCTCCCGCAACAAATAACGCCTACAGAAATAAATGGCCGACCTCTTTCTCTGAGGATTGTCGTGGACCATACATGCCGCCGTGTCCTGGACAGTTGGGTCTCTTGGTTAATTAGCCACTCTTACACTGGAACATTGAATCAATAGTTACGCTACTTACGCATGATCCATGAATCAGTCTGATACTACATTCAAGCTACCCACCGTACTGCAAATCACAAGACCAAAGATTTCAGCGCTACCATCTGTCATGGCTGAAGTTCCAAGAAATTAAAGGTATCTAAAAAGGGAAAAAATCGCTTTTCCAAAGCTCCGTCATCACCAGGTAAGGGAGGGGGCTCTTTAGCATAAAGTTTGAACCAAAGATAAGATATGTAAGGCTCAAGGTGTGACAAGACGATCGATGTATTGCTCAGCCCCGACTCCTCCGGCTCCGACCGATGAATGCAGACGGACAGAACTATGCATGTTTCGTGCGATGATAAGTAACCACCCTTTCTGTATGGTTTCCCAAAGATTGGAGTTTCCTAAACATTGAATGGATGAATGAAAACCTTTACACCGAAAAGTAGTTACTCAAGCAACTGGATATGGTTTTGGAAACGGTGAGACGTTTCGGATAGAATCCACTATCCTTCGTCAGTGACACTGAAGTGATCTGGAAGAAACAGGTCTTTTATACTCTAACCATGAATGAAGACAATTTCTGATATCCAATAGGAAACGTTGTAAGACAATTCAATCTGAAGACAATTTGGATGAAAACCTTTATTGTACATTTTTGCCCAACCGAGCTAAGTTCAGGTCACAACAAAGACAAATGATGCATATAAAAGTATCATAGACCTTTAGTTTAACACAGAAGTTCGGCTTCTTCTACATTTTCTCAACTTTCTATTTTCAAATTTATTTCAACTGTCATTCTCCCATTGCCATTGGTATGTAATTTCGATAATGGTATTGCTGACACAAGGATACCACACATGATACAGACATCATGGTCACCTTCACGCGTATCTGATTTCGAAAGTAAAGAACCTGACAACCAGACATGTTTTCTACTTGCAACTGCACCTTGCAATTCTGATCATGCAGGATATTTCTCCGCACAATGTTTGGAATACAACAGTCGTTTCCAAGGTTTGAGATGTCATTTTATAGCTCTATCAAGATGATAATTATTAACCTTGCACTAACCAAGTTGCACTAAGCCAAAGTTTCGCGTTTAATACTTTTGAACATCAGTTAGCATCATAGCCAACCGCAGCTATGTCTATTTTCCTCAATATTGGGATGGAATGCTGTGCCTTTCATAGTTCTCGCCGCATGAAGAACAAAATTATGTGAATTATGTATCCACGTCTGAGACTTTACCTCGTTTGGGTTTGGATTTTACTTTTAATCAATGAAAAGCTCACACAAGCTCACGTCTGTTTTTAACAGCAACTGGTTTCTTAACCGAGCTGAAAACATTGCAGTTGACATTCCGCCACCCAGAGCATCGCTCCGAGCGAGCTCTGAGCAACGTCAAGTGTAGAAAGCCATCTCATTACCGAGGTTGACAGCTGTGATGTGAACGTTGTGAACGCCCAGCCTCCCGCATGGAGCGAACTGCCGAGCGGCCGACTATTAAATCAGCTCTGCTTGGAAGCGCCGGGGATGGCACAGGCTGAACACGTCTGTATGAAAGGTACGTCTATTTGTGGACTTGTTATTGAGCATTATAAGTTTTAACGATTAAGATATCTACCGACCTATTTTGATAATAGGTATTGTCAATGGTGTTGCAGTGCATATTTGCAGCTTCTGATAGATTTCTTCCTATCCTATGAATCCTTTTGATAACAATACGGACTCAATAAGTATGTACTTTTTCCACGGCTGCACATGATGTTAGTCCGTCGGATATTCTAAAGACTTTCTGGACTGAAAGATTGAATTAAAATTCAAAAGTGCATTTCCTGGCACGACTGTCTGCCAAAATAGAAATGGAAAAGGCCGCTATTATCTTCTAATAAGCAATCGCCCATTTACACAGGGAAGTGTTTCCCTTTGATTTTCAGCATTAAGCAGCTTTCTGCTCATCTCTAAATGGCGTTTCATCACACACAGGTGCACAGCATTACCAGTTGAATGGTACCATTAATATATTGAGCTATTCAAGATTGTCACGACCTATTGTCACATTCTGATGAAAATGAAGCAATCAAACCTGCAATATGAAACGTCTAGCAGAATTGAAAATACGGGAGGCAATAATGACAAGATTGACCGGGCTTCATATCTAGCATACGGTATCACAATGGATCCAAGGGAGAGATCAAATGAATATACGATACCACGCCAAAAGTACATTTTTGCGCTTTCTTTCCTCTCTATACAGGCTTTGAATTTGAACACCCTTAATGATGTAGAGATGAATACATTGACACATAAAAAGAGGAACACAACATTTGGTGGTAAGAACAATATCCTCGGTTAGAACGAAATGTCAGCATGAAAGTATGATATTAAAAGTTAAGTTTATCCATAAGAGCGAAAAGTGTTCAGTTGCCAGCCTAAATTAGATGGGATGACCTGCCAACAGGGTTGCTGCTAGCTATAAACAGAGGAGTAAATGTACAGGAAAATGTTAGAAAGCGTTGGGCAGTTACAGTTAGCCGTTTTAGTTGCAGTTGAGGAATTCAGATATTCGTAGCATAACACTTGTGTAAGGTGATCTTTTGCAGACTAAAACACGAAAAATGTTGCATCATATGTATATTATCATGAAAAACTTAACCACAGATTGCCATGAAGGTATGACCTTGCAACTACTTTATCACTCATGGGAGTCATGGTGCTTTAGGAAACATGCCAGATAGAAAAGAAAGGGAAGCAAGGAAAAAAAAAGACATTCGGAATGTACTGTAGCTTACTTTTCTCCGTCCTCCATGTTTTTGATATCTGATGAATACTTACCTGAACATAACATGACACTGGATTCCCTCGGGACTTAACTGGGCTGCTGTAATGACATTCTTATCAACACCTTGTTGGGCAAACACCCAGAGCTATTCTGTATATATATAAATTTATATGTTGATAAACCTGCTCAACAACATGATGGAAACTACTGAGGGAAAATATGAACAGCCAATACATCAATTCAGGAGGAACACATTGGGGCCGGAGGAAATATGTCAGGGAAAAAACGAGAAGATTTTCAAGGGGGTGACTGACTGATGGCCAATTTAGGGAAATATATAACGAATTACAAAAATGTCTGTTACAGTCCTAAATAAATGGAAATGACACGAAAGGTTAGTCGATAGTTGGATAAAAGATCTTCTGTTGCGTTATTCCTACCAGGTGATCGTACACTGAATATTGTTGCCACGAAAACATCCGACTGCTGTGAACCCTGCATGCTGATGCTGTAATTACGTTTTGTGGGCAATCTCATATCGTGACCTAATATGGTCACATGTATTCTTGCCTTGGATATGCTCTGTAAGGTCAGATCACAACCCTGCTTCCTGTTATTGATAACTGCTGCATTAACGCAACATTACGTTTCAATCAAGGACGTTATATAACGTCCTTAACGGTTTCAAGTGTTTCAAAGATCGCCTTTGTGGATCAAAAGGACGTAATAACTATTTTTCCTTGGCTTATCAACAACCTCTGTTAGCTGTACAGGCTGATTCGGTGCATACAGGATTTGGATTGACTATAGCTGAGGCAATGGTCTTTTCTGGTGTTTGAACTTTTCCATCCTTCCTTCCTCTGTCAGCAAGGTTGCTCCCTCTCCTGGCATATAACGTTACATTTACTAGTATCTACAGACACTACTGATCGTCGAATTGGTGTATGTAGTGAAGGTGTAAATAACTGTTTATATCATCGTCTCTCATTTTAAAATGAAGACCAAGTAAGAAGAGCTGTACAAATCACAGTATCCCTGCCTGTGCAGATGATCATGAAGTCCATCCCTGCACTGCCTTGTAACCAATCATCCACAACCAAAGTGCGTACTCAAGATAGCATCTGAAGCTATGACCCGGAGGATAGTTGTCAGCCTGGCACTTAGTAGATGCAGTAGCAACTGCCATATCTTTAGACCTTCATGGGTCAACTGAACATGACGTGATTGTACTTCCTGCTATGGAAATTTTGTTCTTTCGTCTTTCATAGTTACAAGCTATTTACTTTCCATCACCTACTATGCTTCTTCCCAGCACCTGAAAGACGATTTTATGCTATTTATACCAAATAGGATTTTGCCAGTGTAACAAGAAAAAGAAGTAAAATGCTAGTTCACCATTACCCGCGGGGTAACCTGCATCCGTCGTTTTTAAAAACAGTATTTAGGGACATGGAAGGTATTTAGGGATAAGGTTAAAAATCCACACCTTGAAAGAAAAACTCATGCTGTGGCTTTGCCTCCTCCCATCATTCAAATGTACTGTTACCCTTTGCAGTGGGTTGAAAGAGAAAAGCTACCAAAAAAGCTCATTGATTTGATCAAAATCATTGTTGTTCTAAATTTAAGGAAAAACGAGTTATGAATGGGAGAAATGTCATCTTGCAATGAATCAAGTCAAAGTCAAGTAACAAAAATGATCTATATGGCCTGAACAGGGATTTTCATAAGAGGCCCTAACATGAAAAAGCCTGAGTATCATCCTCCGTAGTAACCGCTAGCTCACGACGTTCGCTTGCTAATCACGGAAGCAAGCGAAAGTCGTGATCCAGCGGTTACTACGGAGGATGATACTCAGGCTAAACATGAAAGGATCTTCAACTGTTACAGTATGATCATATGTTCATTGCTCATTACCTGCAATACATTTAAAAGACACATGCGCCTTCATGTGCTCCAAAACAAAATGGCATCATCATTTCCGTGTACATCACATGATCAGAGGATGAATTGCTGTGACCTGCTCATTACAAAGTAATCTTGTGGACTTTGTAAAATGAAAAACTGGTAAATGCAATTCCTTAAAGTCATGACAGAGTCTCTTTAGGCCAAGTTGCTAAAAGAAAACATCTAGGTAAAAAGCATCTTCCTGGTCTGATGTTCAAAGAATTTAACGTAAATGTGTTGAACATAAAAAGCTGTGCTACTAAAAATGTTTGTCGACATTTTAACACTCAGGTAACGCTAAGACATCTCAGCAGGAAGCTTAACTGTCTCAGCACCCTCCAAATTTTGGACTTCCAGATTAAATCCGGACAAGCCTTAATCATTTAAAAATTGATTAACCAAATGAGTTAACATTTGCAAGTATGGTATATCAAAAGGTAATTAATGTGTAGGTAGCAATTAGATGTCTCCAGGAACACAGCAAATTCTGGAGAATTCTCCAATTCTGACTCAGGTTCCTAGAATTCTGGAGAATTCTCATACTCTCCAAGCTTCTCACTATCTTGTCTGAAGAACAACATGAACAAAGATGAGTCCAGAACATTCCAGCGGTACAATAAGTAGACTTGCCATGTTTACTGAAAGTTCCACCTTCAGGAAGGGTTGACGTGATACAGACTGTGTTATCCTGTGGAGCACATTGTCACCAGACATACAGATCATTGTCAGGACAATCTACTGTGTTACACAACGTCTTGTCCATACAAATGGTAGTAAATGGTCCATGCTTGACATCTTGGTCTAGTCTACTATTGTACGTGATGTTTCATATACATTGTATAAAGTAACATGTAACACAAAATGCAGAGTTTCACAATGTACTCGTACAATGAAAGCAATAATTAGCTTTGCACCACTGTAAAATGATACATTTCTCCGAATTACTTGCAGTAAAACAATCCTATATTCCACAACCATGCAAGTCAGATAAGACTTTAGTATAAAACACTCCTCACATTACATGCCACATCGACAGACACAAATATATTATTAATTACCACTGTGTAGTTCCTCCCGAACTTCATAATTTCTTTCACAGATATAATATATACATACACCAGTTATTACTTCAGAAATTTGTTACCATGGCATGGTGGTGGGGAGAACACAGTCAGTCACACATGCAATTAAAAAACTAAATTAAATACAGTAAAACAAAATGAGACATTCTTCCATCTTCTGCAGCACAGTGAGGATAAGGGGACAGTTACTGAAAGCATTGCACACATGCAGCATGTGGAGCAACAAAGCAAGATTAGCCAGAACCTTCCAATAGCCAGTACCTAACATCACTTATAGAATAAAGCCTCAAAATTGCACAGTAAATATAAAATCACACTGCTTCATAAAATTGTTCTCTCAGTTCCATAATTTGTACAGCTGATAAAATCTACATGCAAACAATTTGTACTAGCTACATTATCATATAGAAAGTCAAAGGACTATATAGAAGTATAAAAATATCCACTGTTACTGGACTGTTGCTTTACTGTGAAATTCCTTAAAATGGCCTTTGGGAGCACGTCTAGTGTCCATACCATATATCATCTACACGTTACATTTTCACACGACACAGAAGACAGTCATAGCTAATATAGAAACAAGCTCAGTTTGTTGTTTTCTTTGTTTGTTACATTCTTTTCTTCCTCTCCGAGGTGTAGAAATGTAGAGCTACATGACTGGCAAGAACATTAGCTGATTACTTGGCACAACATCAAGTACTGAAAATGCACCACAAAAATTTGTAGAGTTAACTTCTTAGAATTCTTTGACTGAACTTCTTACAATCCAAGATCTGCTAAGTTGTCAGGTTTAATATGGTTCATCACTTTCTTAGTATGTAGCACCAACAGTATGAAAATGTTGAAATAGCTGCAGATATTTCAGCAACAACTAACCCCAGATGGTAACTCATACCTGATCAAATCCTCCTCATCTATGCAGGAACCTCAAAACGCCTCCAGCATAATGGAAAAAGTCTTCTGGATTAAAGAAATCAGTCATTTGTAGACTTTGTTTACTGTAGTTGTCACATCAGGATGCACTCTTACATTGCCTACCAGCCCAACAGCTGTGTCAAATGCAATGCTTTCAACACTTAACTATCTGCTCATTTCAATCATGGAAAAGTCATTGATGTAAGAAAAACATGATTCCATCTCCTTGTACAATCATGAAGAAGGACATTTTCCACTAGTAAATCTCACATCAAGTTTTTTGTGTGTGATGTGGATAGCTGACAGGTATGTTTGATGCTGTGATGTCCATAATCACTGCTTGTAGCAGAGCCAAGTTTCCAATAGCCTATGTCTGAAGCCATGCTTTCATTTCATAATGATTCAAATGAGAATGATTCCTCTGTATCTGCTACTGCTTGAGTGGTCAATGTACCAGCATGACGTGGTTTAGGAAATAAAGAATCTAGAATAAGGGATGACAGTCCGACGACTACAGTCAGATTCAGCACAATTTTGACTCTTTGAACAATCACGAAGAACAAGCACTGTGTAGAGAGCAACTCTGCTGCTGGGTCAGATCAGGTTTTCCACAGGCTCGGATGCTGCAGCAATTGCAGAAGGTCTGTCCACTTGTAGCACAGTCGTATAAGTCTGCAAATGCAGCCATCAACAGCTGTAATGAAAGCCGGAGTCTGATAGCCAATGCTGCACGTGTCTGTGGCAGGACCTTTACAGGGATGTTCCAGTGGGCGTGCTGGGTCCGTTAATGGAGCTGGAAGCAGCGTCCTTTTCCTCCTGTAGTGCTCGCCACGTCTCGGGGAGGTCCTTCGACTTTTTCTCATATTCCACCATGATCTCGGCATTGGCCTGGAAAGGATCGAGCAGAACGGATCAGGTTAGACACACCTATAAGGTCACAGCAGAGTGACATGATATACAAAGTGATTCATAGACGGTCTGTTTTTGTTGCAGGATATGACACCAAAGTATCACAACAAATGTTTTAAGCATGATTCATGGGCTTGCTTCAAAGGCTAGGCTCCAGCAGTCTGTATGGCAGAAATGGTACAAAGGGAAAGCCAAATTGAATGTGTTGTTTTTTTCTAAATCATAAACTGGCTTCGTGTTGAGGTCACATGCTTTCAAAGCCTTTAGAAATTAAACACTATTCCATTTATGCATGCCAGCAAGTCCTGTGCAACTGATACATGTACATGTTGTGTACTGCCACAGTACCAAGAATACATGTCATGACACCTCCACACACAGCACAGGTCCTCACCTTCTCCTCCTCCTTACTGATGGCCTCTTCTATTTCCTTGTGATTCTTTTGCAGTTCCTCTGTCCTGTTGGAATGGATCTCATCCAACTGTGATAAAGAAAAAGACACAGATATCTCAGGTTATAAAAAAGTTGTAAAAAAAGAGACACTACAATTCAACGATCTCAAGCTCTGATTCAACCTACATCTACTTCATACTGGCCATTAACGGTAAAGCCTTGCAACCTTGCATATTTGTGACACCTAACTTTCCATACTACAAAATGTACCCAGATGTAGTATTTTTACTCTGTAAATCTGACAATGATAAACAAAACACCATCCCATGGTGTTGTTGACACAACAGACAAGGTCGTAAACAACCTGCTGTAGGTCTTAAACACAACATTTTGCTTTTCTCCTTTTATTATAGAGAGCCTGCTAATATTTGCATGGGTGCCATATGGATTTGCGTTAACACCCAGAGCCCTCTCTAGCAACACGTGTGCCCTTGTAAACAGACAGGGAGGGAGTCTGACCTGTTGTCTGTGCTGCACAGCCACCTGGATGTGCTTCTGCTGTGTCTCCCTCTTCAGCCTGGCCAGCTCGTTCCTGTCCTTACATCTCTTTGCCAGCGCTCTCTCCTCTTCTTTTCTCTGCTGATCAAGTCTCTGCTTCAGGTCTTTCACCTCCCTGTAGTGTGCACAACAGGTTTGAGAAAATTAGACAAGGCATGGATTTTTTTTATACCTAGTAGTACAGTACGAAGCTTTCCACGAAATCGTTTTCCGGGAGGGACGTAAAACGGGGGTCCCGTGCTCGAGGAGGTGCCTCGACCACGTTTAACAGCCTCATTACCCACACTTTGGGTACCTACTAGCTGCAAAATACACCCGATATTACATCTTTTCATTACCCTTTCATTCAGAAAAATAGTTGACCTTTTAAGAATTTGTCTTTGCAATGGCTGGGGTTAAACATTCATACCCAAATAAGGAACAGATTTTCTTTTGAGTCAACACAAGTTAGACAAGAAGGAATATATGCCACTGATAGTGCTGTGTATAACTGGCATAAGCCACTGTTACAAAATGCATGCAGAGCTGGCATGTTACGCTAGGGGGCACTTATTCCAGTGCACAACGCAGGCTCATAAGTGATTGATGATGCAATGCAAGAGAGGAACTTACTTGTCATGTATCTCTTTGACCTTCCCCATTTGTGTCTGCTGGGAGTTGGTCATCTGCTGGTGCAGTGTCACATACATCTGCAAGGGGGCATTGCAAGGGGGGATTTTGATCAACAACCTGAACATCACTTACATACAATGTATTTTGCATTGAGAACCATAAAGTGCAATGTGACACTGAGCCTTTTACTAAATTTTGAAAATTTCAATGGAACTTGTAGTGCAGCAGGGAATTTTCCTTATCTTCAAATAGATATTACGTTACTTGGTAAACTCAAATCAAGGCTGAATATCAGACTTTTTTAGATAGCTTGTAGCACATTGTGACACAGCTTGTATTTTCAGCCAGGCACTTCAGTCAGGACAACCTACTCTTCTCAATAAGCACAGCCATCCAACAATTTTGCCTAAGCACAGTTGTTTTGTTCCACTGTTTTTCAAAGTGCTATGTTGACAATACAAGAGAAAGTTAGTTCAAAAGTACTATTGCTATAAGCAACATGCTTAACAGAACCTGACAAATTCTAAGCTGTGTGCCAGTGGTTTGATTGACACAAGGATTTTTCAACCTCCTTGATTGACAGAAGTGTGCTCACCAGCCCTGTGTGCTTCATTTTCAACTCCTTCTCCTGTAGACAGTGTTCCTTCCACGTGGACAGCCCTGCCTGGTAGTGTGCTTGTCGCAGGTCCACAAGCTGGTGGACAAAACACAGTTCACTATCAGCAACTAAAACTTACAGATATTAATATAATGTCGTAGCTGACGTGTGTGTATATAGAATAGACACTTGTTACTTTTTACTGTCTATATCATTGCAACTAGCCTACGGGCATGGATTTGCAAATAAATTAATTTAAAAAAAATATATATATAATGTCTGACAAGTCAGACATCAATTACAGAGAGAATGAATCAAGTATCAAAGCTCTTGATTTGTGAAAGACAATATTCTGTAACTGTTAATGCAGAAATGTTCGTGGTGGATTAATTTTTCTATAATTAGACTGCAGTCTATGGTGTTACCACGAACTTAAATCCACCGTGAAAAGTCCTTTTTCCCGCTACCGCGAAATTAAATCCCCCCAAACTTAAATGCATTTACAGTATCATCTTACCTGCTGCTCATAATCCTTAAGAAATTTCTCCATCTCAGCAGAGCTTTTCCTCTTCACTTCCTCCTCCACAGCCCTGCAGAGAAAAGGTAGATCCTTTAACATTCCATGCAACAGAATACATTGCATCTGACACATGACTTGACTCCAATGAAATTCAACCTATATATCATAAAAGCACTTATAATACATCTGAAACACAAAATAGAAAACAGCTATAACACTCAGTTTTCCAAAAGCCGTATATGCTACTGACTAGTTAAGCAGTACCTGCAGTTCATATACAAACAGTAAGAGGGAGCCCCTGACTCACCCTGCCTGTGCTTTGTTTGCCTTCTTGAGCGCTTTGGCATGGCACTTCTCCAGAGCTAACCTGTCCTTGGCCTGTAGAGTCAGCAGTTTGTCCTCCTTCAGGGTCTGACTCTTTCTCAGCATGCCTCGAATCTATGGTGGAGAGAGGTGACTCTTAAGGTGGGGTCACACATGCGTATATATCCAAGTCCGTTTGAGGTGCGTATGATGCTCTTAGTCTCTACCAGGCTCCTCAGGCCAAGGGGAAAATAGTACAAATTGGACAAATATAGATACATAACATGCCAGATGAGTTAGCTGACCAAGAAGTATGGTTAGCAACCAAGCTAACTCATCTGACATGTTACCTGTTTACGTTTGTCCAAATTCTATTATTTTTCCAACGACCTGTGGAGCCTGGTGGAGGTAAATACTCCCATGCGCGCCTCATACGGACTTAAATAGATACGCACGTGTGACCCCACCTTTAGCTTCTAGCTTTTTAACTTATCATCCTAAGTTGATAAAAGGCAGCAATCATTAAAATCTATAGAATATAGGAAGGTGGTTGTTTTGTTTTTGGTGTTCAAAACATGATTTTCATTTTCAATCCCATTGTGGCCCAGTCCTGAAATTACACTTGAATACCAGGCGTATGTGGCTCACCTTTTCTTGTTTCTTGCTAAGAGCAGCTAGTTCTTTTTGTTGCTTGTCTTGTAATTTCTTGAAAGTCTGGAATACAAAGGAGAAGATCTTTCCATTAGGAATGCTGACATCTTGTGGCTATCAAAGACACACCCATCTGTTTTGTGTAAACAAGCACACAGAAAGCTAAATAAATGGCTGGATAGATGGACAAATTGATGAATGAATAAATGAATAAATGAACAAAACAAATGTACAAATGAATAAACAAACAAAGGAATGAAAGAAAGAAAGACTGATTGAATGAATGAATGAATGGAGAGGTTGAACAAGTTTGTTCACCTTGAGTTGTTTGAGCTCCTGGATGGTGAGAGGTTTGAAGATCTCAGCTGGCGGCTCCTTCTCGCCCTCAGGTGAGGACAGGGACTTGTTTATTGTCTGGTCTATGGACAGGCTGGGCGTGAGCACACCTGATGTGAGAGACTTCCGACCTGCAGAACACAGGAAAACAACACGCGTTAAAATCTTCCTATGATATCATCTTACCTGTGGGAACTATCCAAACATGATTTACATTTGAGTGACATTTGCATATGATCCATATGAGTTAGTGTGACTTTGACAGGTGCAACTGAAAAATTCCAGACATGCCTGCAGAATTTTTGGGATTTCTTGTCAAACGGATGCACATTATACTATTAGGCTAGCCCCTGAGGCGTCGCCAAAAATACACTGTACTTCACGGACCAATCAAAAGAATACAGATAACTGATTGTTTTGCTGGATTTGCAATTTTACAGGACTGTTACAAAGCTTCTGTGCTTGCTTTTCTTTTTACTTCTCATGAACTTATCACTAAAAGAAGCCTTACTCATATGTATCAGTCAATAGCCAAGCTTCCCTACCTTTTTCAATCTGGACGGCAGATGGCTCTACTGACGTACTACTGGCCACCCTGGACACGGCACTGTGTATGTTGGCAGTGTTTGGTGACGACCCCTTCCTTGCGTTGGCAGTGGAACTCAACTGTTCCATGTTGGTGGAACCAGAGGACAGGCTGCGCTGCACCGGTGTGCCACTGGTCTTCTCCCCTGGGGTCATCTTAGGTCGGCCGTCTTCCTCAGTTGTACTGATGTCATCATCCTGTAAATACATGTACAGCCCGTGTCAGACCAACCTGGGAAGACAGTCTCCATGATGATTACATCAATTTGACATTTTAAGTTTACCTTCAAGTTGGTTTCCTGAGGAAATGTTTTCCATGATCCCACCAAAAGGCACACCTTTCAGGCTCACGATTACTTTGTTTGTTAAGAGTCACCATCCAACTTTCATTCAAAGAATGGTCTGCACTGGACTTAAAATACATGTATCTTTTTTTGATATTATCAAGGCAGTAGTGCTATGACTTAAACATCCAAAATTGACATCTGATTAACAAATCCTACTGACTGATATCCCCTTTCACACCCCTTTCCACACAATAATGACTTCTCCACACCTCCATAAGAGCCTCCAGCTGCTGGGCTCTCTTCTCAATCATTGCTTGGTATGCGATGGGGTTAGCCAGGGCATTGGCAAAGTCTGGACAGAGTGGGTGCAAACACAAAGGAAAATTGTCAGCAAAAATTCTACGATGCACAAATTCTAATACCTGACAAGAATTTCCATTGGCCAGTTTGTGACACAGAATCCAAACAGTACAAAACATTTGTCAGCCACGAATGTCTAGTATCATAGATAGAATGTGACAATAAGTGGTAAATGCAAAACATCTTTCTATTAGGTATAGACATTTATCTGACAAATCCTCTACATTTTAAGTGACTATATATATATATATATATATATATATATATATATATATATGTATATCCAGTAATTTATATGTTCTTCCAAGCAGTGTTGGTGCTACAACATGAAGATAAAACAATGAGTGAAGTACAGAATATAAAATACTTCCACTTTGTGTCCATCACTTCTTCATTATTACTTTTTTTAAGACAACAATTAACAGATCAGAATATTATCAATAAAACATGTCAATTTCTATTGTCATATTGAACAAGAAGTAGGACCGACCTTCAAAGCTATCAGGGATGAAGTCTTTGACAGTGATGTGGACAAACACTGTGGGGAGGTTTAAGGGTTGGTTGGCTTCATTCCGCAGAACAACGTGCCTGTAGCCTATACATAAAAAGAACCATTGATACATGTAAGTTGATGCCTTGAACACAAAACTCCACAGAGTTAGAAATGAGATAAATGGTACCACAGTTAGTAGTTTGTTGTGAAAATTCATTATTGTTTTTCAATTGTACTTATACAGGTATAGGTAGTAGGACCTATTTTACCATAAACCTGTAAATTACAAGACAGAAATCTGAATCTGAATTTTTAGGCAAAGCTGTAGTTTGAATTCTGTATGATTGTGAGCTACAATGCTGCCAGAGCCCCCTTAAAATCAATATAGTTTGGAAGAGCTCAGCCACATTGCTCAACACTTAATGCACAGATAGATTTCCTTGGAAGTCATCTACGGCCTAGATGCAAGACATGTTCCATCAGATCTACCCGGTAATAACCTGGGCGTGGGCAGCGTTGCCAAGGAAACAGTGACGTGCGTGGTATTCCCTTTCAAAGGTCAGCTTGTTTGTCATGGAAACATCTCCAGAAATGGGAGGCAAAGGTTGAGGAGAAGGAAAGCTACAGGAGTGAGGGATTTGGTCTCCTGACTTTGGGTCTTTTCTGTGATACCTTAGTTTGTGCTTAAGAGATATGGGTAGAGATCTGATTCTTTCCTTGTGTCTGAGTAGGATTTTTGAGCTGGGATTATGTTCTCTGTGTAAGTGAAACATCACAGAGGGATTTAAAAAATGAATGAATGTATTTTTGGTATTCTTGGAAGACACAAATGTCAAAACATGTTATAAACAGAGCCAGCTTGGCATTATCAAAAAGACAAGTGTAGAATGACCTTATTGCAAGAAGTGTCAGCCTCGTGCATTACAGAAGTATACATAAGTCAGACCATTCAAAATATGACACTGATCATGTTATGTGCATGTGTGTAGGTGTGATCCTTGGCCTAAATGGTAATGTTGCGGGAAGTAATTTCAGCTGAGTGCAAGCTACACAGGGCTTAATGGGAGACTTAGATCAAGGCGCTCCATGAAACCATCTGGTAAAAAATATCTGCCAACATAATCTGGTAAATGCCAAATAAATGTGCATTTTTAAGTCGGTACACCACAGTCTAATGGACAAGCAGCGCATGACACATCTCACTAATTCTTGCTGTCTTTCTCCTGTGACATGCAGTGAATACTGATGGAAACCACAAGGGATCTTATCAGCCCACATGCTAGGTGTATCGTAAACACCATGTGTGGATTTTCCTAAGAATATTGTATTTTATGGGTTGAATGGTGCCCCCAGCTACTTTTATCCCCTTTCAAAACTTCAGTTTTACCATATGTAAATGAATACCGTGATGCAGTAAAAAAAAACCATGACATTAAAGCCCTACCTGGTCTGAGGCCCTCCACAGGTAGGATTCTGTGGCCTATAAATTTCCCATTCTCTTCACTCACTGAGATGCGCAGGACTGCTAAATGGGGCAGTACAACCTGGACGGTGACAGAAAAATACCAGGTCAGCAACGTGAATGAAGATAGATCCATATGACATGCTCAGACATATGTCTAATTTATGTTAAGTAGAGTGGACTCATTCCTCAAGCTACCAACATCTTTCACACCGCATTCGGTCCTCAGTACGACATCTTGAGCCGCGTAGTTCCAGTTCAGAACTTTAATTCAACCTGTCGGCCAAACCGGTTTCATATTGTGTACAACTTCTTCAGTGGCTAGAGGCTTAATGACACATGTTCACAAACTTTGCACTTATGCCCAGTGCATTATCACACTCAGGTATATCTAACTTGAAATCATTATTTAAGGGTAAGTTCCTATAATACGAGGACTACATGGTTCCAGTTTCTTTTCTGCAGATGTGGCATAAGTGTGTACAGTGGCTTGAAGTTGTCCTTCCCCGTACTATTGAAATTCACCCATGGTCATGCTTAGAAAAATGCCCATATTCGGACAGAAGTAAATACCCATACTACGTAATGATGATCCTACCTTTTTGAACACAAAGGGTTCCTCATCGTATATGGGGTTGATTCCATTGGCTGGGACCACCTTGGTGCGAAAGCGCTTACGGACCGTGTCTGCCGGTAAGCCATACATGTCCACCTCCACGTACGTGCCAACTTTTTTGTCTGTCAGAAACTGTCCTGAGATCACCTACAAGGGTACAGAACAAACGTTTCACTACATATAGATATCACTTTCTGATTTCAACATGTTTTACACAAAAATATCATTTCAACACAATCAGTAGAATGTGGGGCAACTGTAATTCTCTATGGGAGGTAGAACACTTAATAATGTTATGCAATCACATACACACATGTATGTATGTATGTATGTATGTATACATGTAGTAGTGTAAGATAGCCGGGTCATCAACATTTACTAAGCCAAACCAGAGAATCCTTAGAATCCTTAGGTGTTGCTTCAAGGCATGTTTCTAGAAATAGCACCAAGTAGGCTTCAGTGGCCTTGTAATCAAAGGTCTTGTGGGTGAATATGTTACAGTCTATTGGCAAAATTAACTATGACTGTCTTTGCACAGCTACCAAAAGTCTTGGTTTTGCCATCTGTAAATACTAATTCCCAAATCAAAATGGGAGTAGGAAAGCCAGAATATTTATCACTGTCGACAAGCATCATTGTAAGCATCAGTAAACCCTACACTTGATTTACCTTGACTGTTACTGTTCCTGCAACAATACCATCTACGGTGGATTCTGCAAAAGGGTCGAAGTGTCTGTCTGTGCGTCTCATGAAGTCTGGCTTGAGGATATAACCGCTCCTGTTGTTGTATTCAAAGAATCCCATATTCAACTGCATGCCAAGATCTATAGGGTGAGGAGGGGGAAACAAAGGGCATACTGTTAAGGCTCAGTTGCAACTTGTCTCAGCATGATAATTATAAACAAAAATAATCAGTTCTATGAATCTCTACAGGTTATTAGGACTTACTGAAACAATAATAGTAGAGTGGGACAAAGCATCCACACGCAAGGCAATTAATCAATAGTGATTGTGGACAAATCCATCTAGGGACACAAACATTTCAAGCAAAACATTATCTATAAACAAGATTAGACATTTCACCAAGGAAGATGAAAAAAATAAGGAAGCATAAAAATAAGTAGCAAGTTTTAAAATAACACTAGATTTGAGTGTCCCTGACTGTGCCTTACCTAACGTTTGGAAGTTCAACGCAACGAGCTGGCAGCCCGCATTCCAGAATACCTGCAGAGAGAGGAACAAACAACTTCAGCAAAACAGCACATCAAACAGTTCACTATTCAACAGTGTAGTATGAAAAATGTGAAGAATTGCTATACAATACAATTAGGCCATTGCCCTAAGCAAAATGTGATACAAGAAAATGAATCATGAAAATACATGTATGTTTAGCTCCTGTAATTTCAGCCATAATGCATGCACAGGTTCAGTTGTGCTATATCAAAAAACACAGTACTATCAACTATTGGTCTTACATGACAAAAAAGAGACTCAATGAAATGAACAAAAATAAGAAACAAAATAAACCTGTATAGTGTAACATACATCGTATCAAAGCAATAATTTAACAATATTCTATTTAGAATGTACATTTTTACATGCAGCTTTTTTACAATGGATTTTCTGATCCCATACATGTATCTATTGGTGAGATAGGGTTCAGATTTGCAAACATTTACAAATAAGGTCAAAAAGCCAAACTTGACACTGGATATATGTTAAGTGTAAGAAACTGGACAAGAAATTCCACTGACTATGCAGTGTTCATCACTACCTTCGATAACATATTAAGAAAAGCAGTTTTAGAATAGAATACAACTTAAATCACACAGGTGATCTACGGATATCCTACCAAGTGATACCACCAGCTATGCCGTATACATGTATCAGCCAAAAAAAAACCCTTGATAAAAAGTGACAATATCTGCTAATAATAGTAATATTTGTACAGTTCACCCAACAAGATTGCGAAAGATGCACTATAACAATAGCAGTAGGTAGTGCCAAGTAGGCAATCCTCAGAAGTGAGTACAAATAGTAAGTACTGACCATAAGGACCTGCTAATCACTGCAATGTTGTCGGCAAACCGCAAATCCAATAGATGGGATATGGTAAAACGTTCTACGTTGGAAACCTCCACTGTGTAACTATGGGTACAGTCAAGTACCAGTACCTCAGGCTACCACCCTGCTTACTGTGTGCGTCAAGAAAACAAAGTGGAGTCTTTGGGATACATTCCGACTTTATACTGATCAACCATGGTTTATTTTGGGAACACACGCCCACATAATCCTAGTCTGTGTGTTAAAAATAACCGTCCGTTACTAAAAGCAATATTGACTTGCTAAATATAACACTCTCACACTTTGCTGAGCCACAGGTGGCCTGTCAGAGCCTGCCCACGGCTCCCGGTGCCTGGGAAGGCTCCAATTACTCTCTTTCTGAAGAAAACTGCGACCATATAAGGGCAGGCCTAATTCCAGGTAGGCAAACAGCCTCCCACTGACGTCAATGACCTGTCTTCATTTCCTCTCCACCCTCTTGCGAGACGGCACACGCTGCCAGCAACACACTGTGCATCATTAATGACTTAGGCCATGTCGATTTCATTATATGGACGACATCCACGCGCGCATCAATTTCCCGCCATATCCAAAAATAATTTTTTTAAAAATTCTTTCGACCAAACTCTAAATCGTACAAAGCAGCTTCAAAATTTCCAAAAATATGCAGTGGGTTGCAAAAATAAATATCGGAAAACGTACACTAATTTCAGAGAACATTCCAAGATCAAAGAAGATGTAAAAGGACAAAAATGAATAATCTATTGTTTGGTATAATATATTCTGTGTGTTCAATCACTTATTCAACCTTCCTGACTAATTAGATTTCATAATGAAGGTAACTTTTATTTTGGTCAAACTTTTTTTTATTGGCACGCTCTCATCAGTTTTTGGATTCTCAGTGGATGTCATCCATATAATCAAATCAACATGGCCTAAAGTATGGTTGGCAAGCACGACATCTGAAGCTCTGGGCTTGTGTAACCAATAACCAATGCTGCAGATTATCTAAGGCTTGATTTCCAACTGCTAATGGTTACCTCATTAGCAGTTGGCATAGTGATCATTATGAAACGATACTTCTGATTTCATTTCTGGTTTCATAATATGCATCGTGTTTAGCTAATAGCATTTTATCTTTCATAATTCTTACCTAAGCTACATGAAGTGTTACAATAATCAGTTTCTGGAGGATTGGTCTGTAGAAAATCTATACCAAAAATAATCATTGGCTGTTGCAGGATGTAACCATGACCATGGCCAAACATTTGAAACAGTGTCTTTATTCTTTCTTAAAGAGATCATTCTAGTTGCAGCTAGTGATTTTGATGCACTAATTCCAGTAAATCAATGCGTATCACATTCCATGAAGCCCCAAGGATTTTGACTTAAAGCTTCCATATGGCAGGTACTCATGACTCAAAGTAAACACGAAACCAAATCCCTGCAGCAGGTGCCACAACCTCTAACAATCCATTAACAAAAATTAAAGATAGACTCCCGGATAAGAGTGACTTTTGTGTGATATTCTCAAACAACGCTAAGTGTGATTGCATGGCGCTCAAATTTGTAAATCAAAGTCCTTGCAATCAGGCAATATCACAGTGGTAGCATACAATACTGATATTATGCTACGGTATCTATTTTACTTTCACTTTGACTTCCTGAATGAAATGAAACACTAAAGCATCTTACTACCATTTCCTATCATGTTCATTCTAATTGAAAAATTCAACACGCGTGTCTCTGCTGCCTGACACATGGGTTAATGTCCTACCCTGATATCATTATGTTACAGTGTGGAGTGTACATTATGAATACATTTGGAGGTAATAGATCTTTGCTATTACCACATCTATAACTACTGTATGTTTTTCAGATCGTCATAATGGTAACTGACTTTGGCAAGATGATAGTGGGAAACAAAGAAAGCAGAGTTTGCACAAATCAACAAAAAAATCATTGGTTTTGATTGACGTTCTCATAGAATGCTAATGCTAGTTCACCTTTATCTGTGGGTTATCCTATACCTGTTGATTATAGAAAAAAAAGTTATTTGGGGATAGCAAGTCGACAGACGGTGATTTCAAACTGTATCTTGAATATCTTGTAATTTAAAACTACCATCCGTTGACTTGATATCCCTAATTACCCTGTTTTTTTTCAAAACAACAGATATAGGTTACCCCACGAATAAAGGTAATCTAGTAATAAATGTCTTGCTAAACACAGGCACAATCATAATACCCCTATAGACATGTGACTCTACTATGACTATTTGCGAAGTACTCCTACTACGTGCAGGATGGAAATAGGAGTGACGTATAAATGACGTAAACTGCCAATTTTGTTTAGAAATACTTGCCAATATGCAGTCTGGAGTGACTCAATACTACTACGCAGTTCCTTAAATACGGGACCTACGTAAAACTTCCTGTTGTTATCGAGGAAACGATTTGACAGGGTATACGTAAACCTGCTGAATAACAGGGGGTGAATAAACCACAGAAGCAGCCGGATGAACATCCTTTAGGCTAATTCCCCATGCCGTTCAGGAAGAGGAAAACACATGATCATCACAGGGGGGAGGCAAAGCTCCATGGGAGTCAGGATGCAATCGAAATGCTGTCCTTTCATGTCACTGGAAAGGGTGATAGAAACTCTTTAAAAAAACTGTACAAACAGGTAACGCTAGTTAACCTGTATCCGCAGGGTAACCTATATTTTTTGTTTATGAAAAAAAAATCAAAAGCAGTGTATTTTGGGATGTCAAGTAAATGGACGGTGTTTTCAAACTTCTGTATTTTGAAAATATTGCAACTTGAAACCATCGTCCATCGACTTGATATCCATAAACAACCTACTTTTAAAAACAATGGATATAGGTTACCCCACGGATAAAGGTGAATTAGCATTAACATGTCAAGTGACAGGAAAAGGCAGCTGAAGGAGTTTTTCTTTAGCTTAAAGCTTTGACTCAAAATTTTGAACTCCACGAATTTCAGCACCAAGGCCATAACTGCTGGAAGAATTTCAAGGCCTTGTAAATGAACAGTGACATATTTCCCAAGACTGCTTGTTGCTTTTCTGGAATAGCAGGTTAACTACTAGGAACACATTTAGCCTCTGCATCTCATCTTGTGGTCTAGAGAATATATTTTGTACCACACTGAATATCAGAGTTGCCACATACCACTCCAATTGAATTGATGGGCGAGAGAATAGATATGTCCAACTTAAGATAGCAAAGCAGAGAATAAAGTTCTGAAACCATGATTTATTTGCTTTTAATTGCATATCAAACTATTTTCTTTTCAAATAGTTTTCACCTTCTTCCATATAACCAACATTTCTCACTATCTTACATACAACACAAGCTAAAAATGACCACACTGTCAATTCCTACTACCACAAAACTATCTTAAACCATTCTATTCACAATAAATTGCCATTGTACCAACTACCAACACAAAGGACGCAGATTCCTCACTGTTCTTTGGTATTGCAAAAGTAATTGCTTTCCAACCTCACAGCCTTAAGGCTGCAGAGTGTACCGCTGAGATTGAAAGATGTCCCAAAAATAGTCTAAGAATTCATATTAGAAGTTGTTGAACTCTTCATTGACAAACCATAAACAGTGCATGAGTATTGACTGAAGCATTGATGCTCCCATACTTTGATTACCTCCTGTATCTGAGAATAGTACTTGTTTCTCATCGTCATGTTTTCCTCTGTCTGATAAACATGCAATCAACACAAGAACTGTCATCCCACCTGTTGGTTAATTGGGTGGTTAAGAGAGAAGCTTCATGATATTTGTGTTACCTGATTAGTACTTAGTCTTGTTTCTATTTGCACATGTGTAAATTTGTTCAGCCACTTTTGGCAAATGTAAGTTGACAACAGCCAACCCACGTTCCATGCAGCAACAGCTTTGATGTTGCTCTTGCTGCCAGGCTTTACCATAACAGGACAAACGCTAACAGGACTGATCCAATTGGCAGTTCAGCGTGCCTACAGCTGTGTTGCCTGATGTTTTGGTAAAGACAATCACCAAGGGACGCCTACAGGGGTGAAAACAACATCGGCCTTCTTCCTAAGATAGGAAAAAGGTCAATTCTGAACTAGAAAACCTTTTTTTAAAACTAGACATTGACAGCTCCATAGAACTTTTTCTATAATTAATGTACCATTTACAAATGCCAACCTTACAATCCTAGCGAACTTTTTGTTAGAACACTATTGATTTTAGGACGGAAGCTTACATATGTAATGAAAATTACACGTCATATATGCTTTCTGTATAAAAGCTTTAGCTTCCTATCATGAAAACTGATGCCTTTTTCAACTATTGGCTCATAAGTGTGAGACTGACAAGTACCGTCAAAAGCAAACGTCAAATCTTCCACATCAAAGCATCCTATGATCTTTCTCACCAATCACATCTAATGTTAGTGGTATTTCCTCTTGTTCTCAATGAAACCTGCCAGGATGCACGTAGTACTGTTGGATTATGTGCATCATTAGACATCACAGCATAGAAGCAGTCAGAATCTGATGAACATCCTATTGGCTCATATCTCATTGGATTTAAAGAAGATGAAAACAAATGGTCATCAAAGACAGGAAGTGGAGATACCATGGGACTTATCCCAGAAAATCAGTGATGTCCCTAAAGACTGGTCTTCAGGCCTGGGGTAGATGGATAAACTGTGGGAGTTCAGAAGATTTGTACAGAAATCTGTTTCTTTATGTCCTG
Source organism: Branchiostoma floridae (assembly GCF_000003815.2). NCBI lineage: Eukaryota > Metazoa > Chordata > Leptocardii > Amphioxiformes > Branchiostomatidae > Branchiostoma > Branchiostoma floridae. Next base: position 7,346,556 of record NC_049979.1, read on the forward strand.
CTCTAATGACATGTTTTTACAACATCAAAAGTTGCTTTGCGTGTGGACAGCATAACTACAACACAGTGTATGGACTTGATTTGATTGATTTGATTTATTGGAATTGCAAACAATACAATACACGTGGGACACAGGCAGCGATATGCTGGTGTCGTGGCCCACACATGAATACATACATACATATCAATTTGTACAATTGTTAAAATACAATCATTGCATACAATTTAAAATTACAATACAATCTATAAATCTGGGTATCAATCAGTCAGTCCAGTTTGCCAGTCTTCGTTTAAACAATCTGAGACTACCAGCTTGCTTTATTGCCTGGGGAAGATCGTTCCAGAGGCGGGAAGCGTGCGGAATGAAGCTTGACTGGTAAGTCTGGGTCCTGCAGCGTGGTATGTGGAGATGGGTAGAGTTGCGAAGCCGTAGGCGTGTGGTTCTGTGCTCGCCTCTTGTGGTGGGTATCAGCGGTTGCAGGTGAGGAGGGACTAAGCCATTCACCAGTTTATACATGAGAACCATGGACTGGGAATGTCTTCTAGTTGCTAGGCTGTCCCATCCAAGTTCTTGCATGACGACGCTTGATGGTGTTCGTCTAGCGGCCCCGGTGACAAGGCAGGCGGCTTGGTAGTGAACTCGCTCCAACATCTTGCTGGATGAAGAAGCCAGGTCCCCTAGCAGTACAGAGGCGTACTCCAGTTTTGGTCGAACCATCGTGTTGTACGCCATCTCTAGTGCCTCCCAGGATAGCTTGCCTCTGAGTTTCCACAGGAATCCCAGAGTTCTCCTGGCCTTGTTAGATGTAGTCTGGACGTGTTCAGTCCAACGTAAGGTCTGGTGGATGGTGGTGCCCAGGTGAGTATAGAACGGCACTTGTTCAACTATCTGTCCAGCTATGTAGATTGTAGGTAGCTGTACTTTACTTCGAGGGGACTTTATACACATGACCTTGCACTTGTCCGGATGGAGCTCAAGGCCCCAGTCAACGAACCAGGTGGAGACATGTTGAAGGTCAGTGTTTGTTGTGCTGGCCACTTCCTGAGCTGTCGGTCCGGACTTGGAAAGCGACGTGTCGTCAGCGAAGCAATTGATGTTTGAGGAACAAGGTAGGTCTTTGATGTCATTAATGTACACAAGGAATAGGAGCGGTCCTAGGATACTTCCTTGTGGGACTCCTGCCTTAGTGTGCCCCCAGGAGGATGCCACGCCGTTAATCACAACTCGTTGTTGTCGGCCCGTGAGGTAGTCTGCAACCCACATGTTGAGGGCTCCCTTAACACCGTAACGGGAGAGCTTGTAGGTGAGACCATCGTGCCACACGGTGTCGAATGCTCGACGGACATCCAGGAAGACAGCGGCAGTGCAGGCAATGTTGGGATCGTCAATGGACTTGGCCCATTCGTCAACAAGCCGCATGAGCTGCAGTACTGTTCCGTCTCCTTTCTTGAAGCCTGACTGGTTGACGTTAATCAGGTTGTTGTTCATAAGGTAAGCGTACAAGTGATTATGAACAAGTCTCTCCAAGACCTTGGGAACTGTAGAAAGTAAGGCGATGGGCCGGTAGTTGGAGGGATTAGTGCGATCACCCTTCTTGTAGACCGGTGAGATGTTGCACCTTTTCCACTCTAAAGGGAACTGGCCGGTTGACAAGGAAAAATTAAACAGTTCGCACAGGGAGGCGCAGATGATAGGTGCTGCCTCCTTAAGCAGTCTGTTTGAAATCCCGTCAGGACCAGGGGCCTTGTTGGACTGGAGTGTTTGTAGGGTGCGTTCGACTTCCTCCACCGCCACTACGATTGTGTTTAGTTCTTTATTGGTGAACCTAGGAAGTCGTCTGGTACAGTCAGGGTGGGTTGCTTCACTTGTAACGTTGACGAAGATGTCGTTTAGCAGTTCAGCCTTGTCCTTGTCCTTAGCCACCACTGAGCCGTTCGCAGAGAGAGCCGGGATTGCAGACTTGCCCTTCCCAGTTGCCTGTTTGAGAACAGACCAGAACTGACGAGCACCTTCAGCAGTTTTCAGTCTCTCGCTAACGGCAGCGTAGTATCCAGCCTCGGCTTGGTGAAGGTCTTTAGTCAGGCGGTTTTTGGCCTTTGTGTAACTTTTCCAATTTTCATTGGATGGCGAAGACTTAAAAGTTTTGTACAGTTCGGTTTTGTGTTGGATAGCCTCCAGTAATTCAGAGGTTACCCAGGGTTTACGTGGAGCTGTAGCCTTGATGTTCTTGTTGGGGATGGTGTTTTTTGCAACATTTAAGAACTTAGCCTTCCAGCTATTCCATCTCTCATCAATAGAGCCATGCATACATGAATTCCAATTGATCTTACTTAGTTCAGACCTAAATACATCAAAATCTGCACGGTTATAGTACCAAACATGTTTTCTGGTAGGGTGCACAGTAGGAATAGATAGGTTAAGTCTACAAGTTATAACAGCATGATCAGAATTTCCGACAGGTGCTAGGGTAGACATGTCGTCGATTCTAGACGGGTCAGACAGTATCATGAGGTCAAGTGTACTTTGGCATGTAGGGGTACATCGGGTTGGCTGGTGTTGACACTGGTACAGGCCGTACCTCTCTATGATATCTACAAGACTTGCATGATATTTGTTTGTTGGTGTGTCTATCCCTGGGAGGAAACTGAATTAATATCTGGAAAAGATATGGAATATGTTACAGGTTTTGCAAATACATGACTGTTTATTCCCAAATGGTTTATATTTACAGTCATGCCTGGGGTGTAATGAAGACTCTTAAGCTTACAGATGAATCTTGAATCCTAATAAGTTTATTGCAGCATACAACTACTACATACTAGATCAACCTACCAGCAGGGTTATAATGTAATAATAATGTAGATTAGACTACAAGATGTTAAATTGCCAAGTGTCCTGATGGTTGTATGCAGACATGCTACTGTTTTCTACACACAATTTTTTTTGCTTCCCTAAATTTCTTACACAACCCATTTGCTTACACAACCCAGTTTATCAAAAACCTCTTAGAAAATAAAATGTTTTGATGTTTCCAAGCTTTGACCGCTTCCCGTGTCTTTGTACTTATATGTTTTCATACTTCCTTGGCATCTCTCTTTGATGTGACGTTCTCATTTCTCATACTAGCCCACTCACTTAATAAACACAAGATAAGAGCTGCCATCCTCCACATGTGGGCTAATTGGGACGTTAAGAGAGAAGCTTCAAGATGTTTGTGCTATCTAATTGGTGCTTTACTTCCTGTTGGCATATGTTTCATTTTGTTCATCCACTTGTGGTAGATGTAAGCTGACAACAGCCAACCCACGTTCCATACAACAACAGCTTTGATGTTGCTCTTGCTGCGAGGCTTTACCATAACGGGACAAACGCTAACAGGACTGATCCAATTGGCAGCTCAGTGTGCCTACAGTAACCAAAATATAACAAGCTGTGTTGCCATGTGGGTAAAACAAGGTGAGCTACAAATACCTCACGTTGGGAAACCTTTGCAACATATGCCATTTGATGGATTCTACAAGTAGGAGAGACACTGTATTTGGATAAAACAAATAATTCCACTTGTCTGAGATTTGGAACTGTATAGATCATGAATAAGTCGGTAGAATACAAATTTTAAAGAACTACCACTTGGACATTTATTATAATTAGGAGATATCTTGGATTTACATACAGTACAATAATTATTGTAATCCTTACCAGGTATTTGAAATTGAAACTAATAGAATTTATGCTTTGAAAGTGTCTTTTTGTGGAGTGATGATTGACCATTTGTTGGCACAATTGTGAATAGTGGCTAAGAACGGGAGGCAACAATCTATATGTCCATTGTAAATATTGCTAGTAATCTAGATAATCTTGGTTATTCACAAAGATAAGATGACAAAACCTAATTTTCCCAATTAAACTCTGCCACTGCACGATGTGTGAGAATAACAAACTACACAGAAAGTTTCAGAATACTAATACCCATGTCAGTATATGTTACCAGGTTTCATATGCTTATTAGTACAATACCATTAGTAGTCCTGGCTTTCCAAGAAACCAAACGGAAGCCCATCTGACAATGAGATTGCAAAGCAAAGATAAAACAGATACGGTAACAATACAGATTTGAACAACTACATTGTACCAAGTACACGTATATACCAGGCCTGGTTTGCAATCTAGTTTGCAGCCAAACAGAGCACAAAATCGATCATATAGCATGGTAACATGATTGAGTGTCAAAACGTCACAAATAGCTTTCTTGGAACACCATTCTCAAGGTCAATGAAGATAAGAGTGGAACCACTGCAGTGTACATATACCCAAGCCAATGGCTGGTGACAAGGTTAGATATAACAAGACATCCTTGTCAATGATATAAAATCTATACTACAATAATTACGAGCATGTAAGTTCACCAAGCTAGGCCCTTGTAGCCATGTAGTGTTGTCTTCAGGCTGGCTGAAGCAGATCGTAATATGTTGCACTACTTCATAATAGGGATATTGGGGTTACTGATGGCATCCAGAAAACTTGCAAAAATAAGTAAGTTCACTTTCATCCATGGGGTAATCTGTAGTTGCTTTTAAAGACAGGGCATCTACGAATATCAAGTCGACAGATCTAAATGGTGGCTTCAAACTGCAATACATTTTTATTTTCAAAATATTGCGGTGGGAAATAGTCTTCCATTGACTTGATATCCATCCCTAAATACCTGATTCGAAAAAAAAACCCAGTGCGGATAAAGGTGAACTACAAGTAGCGTTACTCCCTGAAAACATGTCTGACAAAAATTTCCTTCTTCAAGTCAACTTTCTGGCAAGGACAACATGACCCAGCTTTTGATGGAAAATTCATGCCATAATATCAGTTTCCGAACCCTGGTACTTAATCAGGGTCCGGTATCAGGGTCCGGTCACATACAGTGTGTAATCGTTGTATGGTCACAAGCTGAGAGCAATCTTAAGGCATCCTGAAAAATTCAGCTTTCTTTTTATGGAAAGGGCTAGCTTAGATCCTTGTTAGTAGTTAGTTCTGTCATAGCCTACAAGGAACTTCTACGACATCAGAGTCGTAAGACCACCTACATTGTACACGTACGTCAGATATAACTGCACTACTACAACAGCTGTGCACCACACAAGGTTAGGTATGACACCAGGTTTGTCAAAGTGAAGTGTTGACATTCAACATGTATGATATAAGCAGTTGTTGCTGTTATTCAATTGACCTACTGACCTGTGGGATGTAGTTACTGGAGTCCATTCTGGTGCCTCGTGGGTAAATTCTGCTTAACTGACGCTTGTTGTAGCTGGAGTTGGGTTAAGGATTTATACCTGGTCTTAGAATCACCTGATGAACTTACTTTTTCTGCACTGTCTGACTTTTTCAATTAGAGAGGGGTTAGGCAGGTGATACATACGGTTTGTTTTTCCTCACACAAAAATGGATGAATACATATGACCAGTATCTGGATCATTGCAAGCTACGAAAATTCAAATTATCAGCAATAAAACATCATACTCATAGGCCCCTGTCATTGAACAGGTTTCTTTACACTTTGCAGGTCAAATTACCAGTAGAATGACAAAGACTTTGTCCTTCTACGATGTACTTGGTAGCCATCATAGGACTTTTGCCTTTCAATATTTCATGATAGGATGTTCTGCAGTCATATATTACAACTTCTAGCTCTATCATATGTACAGAATGGTACTGTTGATAGAAGGATACTTGACAAATTCCACAGGGAACTCCTTTAGACTGGCCAAGGCGGCTGTCTCCACAAAGGACGATATCTCAAAGCTCCGGTTCCTCTCTGGAACACAGTGGAAATATCATCATGGTTAGTACTGCTGGTAATACAAAGGTGCAGGGAAGAGGCACATACATGTAACATCCACTATCATAATTCCACCAGGTTCCCTAATACACATGTACATGTTTGTACAGCCACATAATATATGTTGTCACAGAGGCCTTCTCAAGATTGTCTTGAACACCTAAATATCTGAAGTGTATATACCTCAGAGTCTGAAATACTGATCTTACATTGGTACATCCATTCAAATCACTTGAAATTCATGTCTTTTTCTCATGTGGGGGTATTCTGGTGCAATTATAAGAGGTTACATGGAAAAGTAGAAACTGTCCTTCAATTATTACTTGGTGGGTGGACAATTCATTACTGAATGTATCAGTTTGCACTACTGTAGGTTTTCAAAATTTCCAATAACATTACATATATACACTTTTCCATTGTTTTTGTTCTCTTCAAATTCTGCTCCCCTAAATTTGCAGCTATGACCATGGGCATCTGATCACTATTATCAAAGGCCTACACACAAAATTCTTGTGACAGTGAATTTTCAAAAAAGTCCTACACATCCTAACATTCATTTCAAAATGTAGAGGAATCTATTGCATTCAGTCAAATCTCTGATATGGAAGTTGTACACAGCTAAGTCATGACTACTTAAAGCTCTCTGTTCAGTTGTCCTACAGCCCCCTTTACAAATCAAGAATCTAGCTCGGCCGAGTTGTCAGTGAGCTCTAAACTACAAGGAGGTATGACCCTGATGCTGACGAAGAAACTCTGCCATTTGTTCGTAGGAATTGGGGTCATGCCTCCTTGTAATTTAGAGCTCGCTGACAACTCAGCTAAATTCTTGATTTGTAAAGGGGGCTTTAGGAATGGAATAAACAAGGCATTAAGAATTGTCCCATGATTAAAATAGAAGGATAGAAAGACACAAAAAAAACATGACTTACTCTCTGAAATTTCAAAGGAGTGAAAGTGGACGGGCTGAATGTAGTTAACAAGTGCTGACATCTCAGCAACAGCATCGGTCTCCTGTCCTGCTGTGCCCTATGTAACAACATACAGTGAACAATAGATGGTTTTAGACTTGAACTGAAACCTTCTGTACATGACATTTCTTCTCACTTTGTTTAAGGCCAGGATGTGTCATGTTTAGTTTTAATTTCAAATTTAAAGTTGTGATATTTCAAAACAAAAAGGCAGAGGGACTCCTAATGAAATAAAAGATAATACCAGTTCTTGTGTCACTATAGTTGTGTAGAATTCGAAGGCATACAATGTGATAAAGTCAGTGACTGTTAAGTTAGGCAATTGCACCCCCAACACATAGAGCAAACCAGTGTGCAATGCTTTCTTCACACAGTTAGGGAGACTGCCAACTCATAATCAGCCTTACACTGTTTTCTAAAACCACTTTGCTGTTACTAGTAGTTAAGGCAGGCAAGGGGTTGGTAATAACCAAACCAAACCAAACCAAACAATACAGGATAGGAAATTTCTCATTTATATTTTCAATACAGTTGTATTATGAAAAACCTGATAAGGAACTCCATGCAGCGTGGATGCAATCATTGCAAGAAACTTTCTTTCAGATGATGTTCAAATGTCTTGCTGCCATTTACACATTCAACAAACGATATATTGGCTCTAATGGTAGAACTAAGCAAGTTTTAGGCTATAATCTGCCCTTTAACTTTTCTAAATTTGTATTTCTTGAGATGATGACATAAGTATGCATAACCAGGATTTTATCAATGTTCTGGAGTCTGTCTTGATAACTTCACAGTGAACAAGTGTAAAATGTGGCATGCAGAACCATTAGTACTGATACATATATTTAGATACATATTTAATGGGGAGACTTTTAACCGAAAGAGAACTTTTTAACAGTAAAACTGATCCATTCTGCCGCATCTGTGCACTTATATTCTCTGCAGTAGGCGTGCTTTATTACACTGCCAAATGGAATACTGTATCCACCATGCATGAATCCTTTTTCATGAGATTTAAAGATTATGGCCATGTCCACTCCAAGGCTGCAACTTCATTTGTCTCCAGGTATCTCAAATACCAGCTTGAAGGAATTTTTCATCCCAAGATGTTGAATGCATTCCTTGATCTGACGAAATTTTGTGGGAAAATCCTTTGAAACATTCCATCCTCTCACTCAGTGAGCCAAAAATAGCAAGAAGACCTGCTGTATCATAATGATTGTCTGAGATGCAAGCCTGTAAAAGAACTGATGGCAGCTGCAGGGGTGTGGATTGGTCAGACATGGAGAGGGAATCAACTGGGTTAGAGGCAGATTCAAGAAAGTTATCAGGGAAGAAGATCCCTCTTTGGTCTGACAAATCCCAGTTTTTCTAGACGTGCTGACAAATGCCACATAAATCACACAAAATTGTCCTACTCTCGCACCTTAATGACCAAAAGTATCTTGAAATAGGTGTGCTTGAGGGTTGATGTATTACATTGGATAAAGTGAAGGGAATAAAGTCCACAACTACTGGATGTATGTCTTTTAAAGTAGGGTATAGGATGGCTAGGATGTAGTGGCGGGTATCCTCTCATGACAGTCATTACCTCCATGAAAAATGGAGGTATAGTTTTTGGTGTGTCTGTCTGTCTGTGTGTGTGTGTGTGTTTCCGGATACTTGTGGTCAGCATAGCCCAGGAACCTCTGGATGGATTGTAAATGATATTTGGTATGTGGGAAGGTGTTGGAAAGATCAGGATCAATTTTGGGCACCCTGGTGTGTGACCATGGCACTGAAGCAGAACTTTGATTTTTGAATCGTTTGACCTGGAAATGCTATGGTCTTGATTTTTTGGTGGCAGATAGCTTGTAATGTAAGGAAGAAGTCATATGTTTGGGCCCCCTAGCAGTTTGCTCTGTAACTGCAGGGGCATTTTTGTCAAAATCTTCCAAGGAGCATAACGGAACATAGGAATGACAGATTTCCATGATACTTAGCATGCAGGTATCTTTGGCTGAGATGTACATATTTAAGTGTAAATTATGCAAATTTGGACTTAATTTGCAAACTTAATAAAGAAAATCTATATTTACAGTGTTTTCCATTATATGACTGAACACATGTAACGTGTAGTTTGTGGCAGGTGGAAGATTAGCAGGTACCAGTTATGCAAATAAATCCCTAATTTGCATAATTAATGTGAAAGTGTTATAAATATTCTAAGTACATGTAGTAAATAATTGGATTGTCAACATCGTGACCTGTGTAAGTTAGTTCAAATTGTACATAACATGCATAAATTATGCAGATGTGCAAGTCATTTGCATAATCAAAATATTTCATGGGGGCATGAGGTCTACACATTTTTTTTGATAAAAAATGAACACCTGAAATTAAACCACAGTAAGAAGCGGCAAAAATGTAATCACAAAAATCATCCCATCAGATATGATAATACAGTTATTAACACATCGAGCAAACAAAATCAAAATACACATATAACAAAACATGCAGCTTTCATGAAAGATCTTAACATATAATGCCATACAACACACTGGATCATAATCATACTCTTAACAAATCTTGGATAAGTTACTTAATCAACAGCAGTGCATTGAGGAAGTACATACATGTAAGATTCTTTAACTCAAAAACAGGCCTTCAGAGACATTTACAAATGAAGCTTAGAGAACAACTCAAGATTTGGAGTTGATGTGAAAAGAACATGTCTGAAAACTTGATGTCTGCCACAGACCTTTTTCTGTTAGGCATGCAGGCCATGTACAGTTAGTCATTACACAGACAGTGCATTTTAAATTAATGACTTCACATCATTACAATAATAGTGCACATCATGAGAAAACAAAATTGCATTTCCCCTTGCATCCATTCAGTGCATCTGGAAGACTAAAGGCATAAGTGTTAGTTTTCAAAACTCAAAGGCAAATAGAAAGGCAGATGTTAGTGATTCACGTACAGTTTGTGCACTCGTCACTGAAACCCTGTTGAGAAATTGGGGTGCACCAGTTCACATTTCAATCATTGTAAACAAAACTCATCTGCTGGTAACTGAATGGAGAACAATTTAGAAAGTAAATGATTAGTAAAAAAAGTAGGAGAAAACAAATCCTTCACTCATTCATTCATTCCAAGAAAGTTTATTTTATCAGAATGTCCCAGATTAGGAAGAGAGAAGGGGCAGAAGTTACCGGGCCCACTTCAGTTGGAGAGGGGGGAGCATTCATGGCATTGGAGAGGGACACTTGGTGGAGTAGCAAGTTCTCCCGCTTCCAGGCCACGCTGTCAAAAGACTGAAAGGGAAACAAACTGACAATTACCCATCCACACAAGTGGCCAAAGAGGCCACACCTCCCACAAGTGATGTTAACAAATAGATTTTTATGCAAAATGATGAAACAAGAAGTAGATGTTGTTAAGCTACAACGAGGGTGAATAATGGCATGTTTTTGAAATGCTGCTTTATCATCTTAAGTGGCCAGACCAATTATCATTGGATGCCCTTTACACCCTTTGGAAAGGTTGGTTGTAGATATTCATTTTCCATGTGAAGATGTCAAGTTCCAAAATTCCCACCATGCCATCCTTAAACATACGTGACATTCAGAACAATCAATTACAAGTAGGACGATACCATAACATCCATACTATTCCAGGTCTCCTGGGCCTTGCAGAGCCTTATATAACCTGCAGTCTGTATCGATCATAGAGCAATCAGACAGAACTCCATAACCTAGCGCCAAACATATATAGCTGCAGGTCATCTTCACAGGTCAGCTGCATGAAGCAGGACAGTCCCTCTGTAGACTGGACCTCTGTAAGGTGCAGCTATGTATGTCCTTACATTTATCTTTGCTCTACTGTGTTTTGAGCCTTTACAACAGTTGGCTTCATTGATCAATCTATGACTATACTATTCCGTGTTCCTTGTAACAACATGCATCTTTTATTTATCTATCTTTATTTATTAAGATTCACAGAAATGATCTGAGAGGATCCGGCAACAGGAATATAATTTTCCTCTACAAGGAAAGTCGAGTCATGGATACTACTCAGGGTAGTGCCAAGGTTAGATACCTAGAGTTGTTTTCAAAATTAGCAAAATGAATGCACGCTAAAGATGGTTTGATACCATTGTCAAAAACCCTTTGCCACATGTTAGAGCCAATGATTATGATCTCTACTCCTGAGACTTACTTTACTTTACTTTGGCTGAGCTCCCGCTCGAACCAGGCTTGAAAGTGCTCTCCATCTTACTCTATCCTCCATCGGGGACTTAATTTCCTTCACTTTGATTAGGTTGGTATCATATCTCAGGTTGTCAAAGAAATTGTGAGAAATGCTAAATGAGAAATTGTGCTTAATGTGCCTCCGTCATTACCTTGTCTCGTTTCTGCTCCTGCCTTCTCTTCTTCTTCTCTTCATCCTCTTCCTCTTCCTCCTCAGACTCACTGTCATCCCCGTACTCGTCAGCCTCGGGTTGGTCAGCTGACACACTGTTCATCTTCTCTATCCCGGGGCTGGCTGTGGTAGTGGCGGAGGCTGGGGCTGGGATGGTTGCTGGAGGAGTAAAGTTGAGTTAAAAGATAAAGTTAACGCGAGTTGACCTTTATCAGTAGGGTAGGGTAATCAAGATCCGTTGTATATAAAAATAGGGTTTTGGGGATTTTTAAGTCGTTGGAAAGTATTTCAAAGTGCTATATTTTGAGAACCCACATCGTGGACGTGAAATCTCTATATACCCAGTTTTTTTGACAACAACGAATTTAGGTTTCCCCACAAATTAAGGTGAACTAGCGTTACCCGTACATCTGTAACAGATGCTTATAGGGGTGGTGCCCATCTCCATTTCTGTAGCCCTTGGGCCACACATTTGTGCAAACCACTACAGCAGGGGGCTAGTCTGCTGGTAGTGATGTGTGTTTAATTCCCTGGGGGGGAGGAGACGCAAAAATACGGCAAACCTAAATATTAAAACACTCACTATTGCTATGCAGATTTTCTTTAACAGGTTTGGTCTAACCAAGGCCAACTGACCACTTCAAAGAAATGAACTAAGGTGTTGGGTGGTGGAAATAGTGAATGCTAGATACTGGGTAACATGTACCCACACATTGGTGTTAACTCAAAAATACATGCTGCATGGTAAAGCTTACATGTACCTGGATGGCTATCACTGTTGACTTCATGGTAAATAATGAAAGGATGTAATCTCTAAATTGAACTGCCTGACTACTCTGAAGCAAACAAAACAAGGCATACAAAAGAACTACACAGTAAAGCTATTCTTCAGCACATGTAGGTGATGACTCGATAGACTTGATATTTTTGTTCCCAAATCCCCACTATTGCCCAATGGGGCATTCAGTAATTAAGGGTTAATGACCCGCCCCGAGGTGTATATGGTGTCATAACACCTGGCCTTTGGTGTCATAACGCCTGGACCACCAAATAAAACCACAGAGTGAGAAAAGTGACACTGGTGTCGGTGTCGATTCATTCTGACCAATCAGAAGCAGTGATAAACACCGGGCTGGCCGGAATCTAAGTATGTGTTACGGCGTCATAACCAACATGGAACGGGGCCTTCTGATTGGTCCGCGGCACCTGGCTATATGATAATGTATCATATCTACTCACCTGAACCACGTCTCTCCTCTTCTGGCACGATGTTTGTGTTGTCGCCTGCCCCCTTCTCTCCGCTGTCCTCGGCGGCTTTCTCTTCAGCTAGACTTTCATCCACTCCACTCTCGTCGTCAAGTCCGTTCTCCTGCATGTCCTTGTTTCCATTTTCCACAATGTCTTTGTCTTTGATTTCCCCGGGTGCTAAAAAAACAATACAAAGCAGAGATGCAATGTATACTGATCTCTATGTATCTATTCATTTGCGATTGATAGATAACTGAGGAAAGTCATAAAGTTGTAATCTGCAATCTTTAAAGATTAACGATCTAAGATCAGCTGAAAATGTCTTTTATAGCTCAGACATTAATTTCAAAATATACATGTAATCAATGATTTGGTACCCTCTGAAAAATAATATCACTATCTCTGCACACACACACCCCATACACAAACAGTGTGAAGCATTATCAACACCATGTTCAGACACACATCAATCAATATTTACACAGGTATTGGTCTGCCTAAACACCTCAAATGGGCCTAATATGCAGTGTACATGTGGCATCAATACCTTCATCAGTTCACAGACGGCAGTACAATAAAACTGTGGATACTGTTAGCTCATAAACTATAACATAACACAAATCGATCATTGTCAACTCAGAATATAAAACTGTACTTTAATGTATACTAAGTGTTTTTTAGACTCAAATTGCTTCGATCTCAAAACCAGCTGACTAACTCCAAATATAAACTGGAGAATACTAAGGACTTGCTGTGATTTTTTATTCATAAATGCAAAAGCAATGTATCCGGAGTGCCACACAAGGTTGTTGCCCCATTTACACTGCATATATGAGGCGTTTGAGGTTGTTTGAGGTCATTTGAGGTGTTTAGGTAGACCCCACAGCTGGCATCATTACAATAGCAGAATCTTTACCTGCTCTCTTCTTGATCTTCTTTTTGTTCTTGATGAGAATTTTTCCCAGCAAGTCTTTAGGGCTGGGAAGCGGGGTGCCTGCAGACAGCTGGAAAGGTAATTACACACTCCTCATGATCTGTCATATCATGGATTGAAAAGAATACATATAGAATACAACACGGTGTATTCTGTATCACCCACGGGAGGGCTGGGACAGAGGGAGATGCGGAATACACTGTTGAAAAACACATGTTTCAATGCGAAATGCTCCAGAAATTGAGAAAATTTGGTGCCTTCGAATGAAAATTGATACAAAAGCAATATTCCAACGTCCAAATCAGGTATTTGAATTTTCGACCATGCCACACAGAATCATAATTTTATGTTCTAATTATTTGATGGAAGCCTGTGTGATAAAACTTCGAAGCCTGTGTGATACGGCTTTTCATCATCCGGTCCGGAACACCTGTATCGAACGTTATCGCGGCCCAGGTATGATTTAAAATCACTTATGGCTCACAGCCAGTCCTATACAGTGTGCTGACAGTATGTCACTTGGTGTTCATGACACCAATGACACCATAGTACATCTTCTGATTACATCTAATAATAGTGACATTATTAATTCAGCATGGGCATCTAACATTAAACCATCCAACATCCTCTTTCAACCCCTTGGTGCAAGGTAATTGAATTAAACATTAATCAATACGTCAATGCTGTCACATCTACATGTACCACGGCAGACCATTCCAGCCTGGCACCACAACGTGCAAAAAACACACTTTTAGTTACTAAGCAAACAAAGCAAGACATAGTTTTGAAATATCTTGCAATTGTATATTAATATGATGAATGAGCACTTTTTGCTTCTCAAAAGTACTTTCTAGTGAGCTGTGGTATCTGGTTCTAACCCGGCTACCGTTATCTTTGACATCAGATTCCCATTACCTATTTGATTTCACTTATGATTTGGATTTATATTAGGATTAACGTTGTACAATTGATTTGCCTTATCTTGTCTTAGTTAAATTGCGTTATTCTTTGTCGATTCTTGCTAAGTTACCATTTATTTGATTTTATATTGTCATTGATTATTGTTATGTATGTACAGGGTTTCCCCCCAGGGATCTTTGAAAAACGCCGGCCAGGCGACATGTACCCCTGGATAAATGAATAAACAAACAAACAAATCAGCGGAATAACAACCAACTTTCTAATTCAAGAGCTAGAAGTACATGTTCAGTCTCTTCTTTGAAGGTTTGATGTTCAGTAAAGTCAGAAGCTAGGGTGTATATTTGGTTCAAATGTTCCTGTTCATTGAACGACTCTATACTGAAGAGAATGTAATGGTAGTTCACTATTACCCGTCCGTAGCTAGAGTAACCCATATCCGTTGTTTTAACAAAACAGGGTATCTGAGGATATAAAGCCGACTGAATGTGGTTTAAAACTGCAATACTATCAATATATTACAGTTTGAAATCACTGTCCGTCAACTTGATATCCCAAAATACTCTGTGTTTAAATGCAACGGATATAGGTTACCCAGTGGATAAAGGTGAACTATCAATAATGTTGGTGCCATCTTTAAGCATTTTTACTTTAAGTTTTATAATCTTCTATACAGATAGAATGAATTAATTTGCTGATTCTGCTGTAGCATTTGTTGGTCAAATCTAAGTGGATGGTGCTTTCATCATTGGCAATGACCATGTTACTTATGATTCGAAATACTACAGAGCTGAGCAGCTGTTTTAGATTTGAAGTGCGGTACTAGTACGGCTATCACCAGACATACGCACAGCCTCAACTCACCTCAATATGCACAGACTTCCTTTAAGAGACTCTTAAGGTAAATGGAATGACCAAAATGAATGGACTCTCACTATTAAGTATTTTGTACCATGTATGTAAAAATTGTCATATAGAATTATGGACTTATAAGACTCTTTTTCTATTTAGGATGATGGTGTAAACTGTATCTTTGTTATATATACTTTGTCTGACCCTTCCCTCTTCCCTCATGATAACAATGAAAAGTGGCCTGCAGGCCGATTGGTACTCTCCAAGCAGAGGTTAGGCTCCGGCTGTTTTTTGATATTTTTTTAGTCGTTTTTATCGAGCTTTCTATTTTGTCATTTTTTTGTGTGTGTCCGGCCTAACACAACAACAAAAAATGACAAAACAGAAGATCCAGGCCCTGTAGACTCCCCCTCATAGACGGGGTCG
>NC_049979.1:7362241-7363628 GCF_000003815.2 Branchiostoma floridae
TACAGTTGCTGTAGACTGAATTGCGTACTTAGGCATTAAAAACATTTACACATACGGTAAAAACTTAATATGGTAAGTCAATTAGACTTGACCTACACCTTGGATTTTTTTGTGTTCTGGATGGTGCAACTAACAGCTGAGCTTGTCTCTCCATCCTTAAACATCCTCAATTATTTTCACTCTTTCACTTTATTCCATATTTCCTTGGTTATCGGAAGAACAGATTTCAAAGAAAGTAAGTAAAAAGTCAGTTCTAATGCATGCTCAAAGTTGTGATATATGTGTTTATCTTTACTGTCTCCCACAAGGAGATAATCACCCATACTGAAAAAACAAATCATACTGTCCAGGTGATCTCAAAATGGATTCAAAACCCTCAATGCAGAATCGCTAAGGCCATCAAGACCAGGGCTTAAAGTGTCCTAATGACCATTCCCTTTTTGCAAAAGCCCTCGAGTCTGGATTATGTACAAATCCTTTCAAGCAATGCTTGTATGGCAGCTGTAACTCACCTGCAATGGTTCTCAAAAGACAGGATGATTGGCCAATCAGATGTTTTGAATGCACTTTCTGCGATGGCCTCCACAACATCCTGGGGAAGTACAGTGCAATGTTGTTAATAGCACAGTGTAGTTGTTAATAGCACAGTGTAGTTGTTAATAGCACAGTGAAGTTGTTAATAGCACAGTGAAGTTATAAATTTCCTCAACTAAAACCTGTCTTTAAGATTTGGTGCTAGTTGATGCAGGAATGACAGTATAAGAGAAGCAGTGCAAATGTCGACCTGTCTGCTACTGCAATGGAAAGCTCTAGATCTTAAACCATCATCCATAAAATGGCTATCCTGTGCATGCAGTAAGTACATTCACAACAGAAAACATGCAATTTTTCTTTCTTTTTTATACACATTTAAGGGGCACTTACATGTAGTTGTGCTTCTTATGATATTCTATTTGATCAAAGGAGGAGTAAGTTCTAGACTAAGACATCCATTAGGAGTCCTACTAACAAGCCAAATAAGGCATATACTGTATATAGGTCCTAATTCCCAACCTGGACCCCAGCCAGGTAGCTTTTGGAAATGAAAAATATGATACGAAAGGCAACAAAACACACAGAACTTTAAAAAAATAACAGTAAGGAGCTAATTTGTGTATATTCCTTTGGTAAACAGTTTCATTATTCGTTTCCACAAACATACCGGCCGGGACCCGGGTAGGAAATGGGACCTAAGCCTTAGTAGTCAACAGACATGAGTATAAGCAAGCAAACAAGTATATCCACCTTAAAAAGCACGTCAGTGCACATTGTATAGCCATGAGTGATGATAGGCTCGTTGTCATTACCATCCAGCAGTCCAGCTCCACACATCGACATCCAACCAGCA
>NC_049979.1:7364157-7374425 GCF_000003815.2 Branchiostoma floridae
GATTAGAGATCCAAGACCCTTTTAGTAATCCCTGGAGGATTCGGATAGTGTTTTTCATGTTCCCTCTAATCTATTCAGACCTGGACGCTTATGATCAAAGGACTCCAGGACTTCCTGAAGAAATCCCATCCCTTCCATACCTGTCAATCCGAAAGTAAAAGAGGTCTCAAACCAGTTAAACTGACATGAACTAAATGGACAGACGACCTAATGTTCCACTGGTCCTGACAGAGAAGCCAGACAATGTATAGGGTATTTACAGGTTTATGCACCAGGGATATTTCCCTACATAATCAGTAGTACATAGCTCTTTTCAAAAAGCACAGTCAACAGTAAGCCATGGCTTAATGTCCTAAAAACTGCAACCCTTTCCAGTGGCATACAAGTCAGGTCAGCCAAGATTTGAACTCTTGAAAATTTGATTTCTTGGTGACTAGAATCAGAGTCGCTAACCACTAGGCTACACACAGTACACACAGGTCATTTAGCCTCTAGCCACTGAAGAAGCTGTACATAGCAAAACTAGTTTGGCCGACAGGCTGAATAAAAGTTAAAAACTTGAACTATGCGGCTCCAGATGTCTTTCTGAGGGATGACTGCAGTGTGCAAGATGTTGGTATCTTGAGGAATGAATCCACTCTACTATACACTAGGCTACACACAGTACTATCAGAGAAGAGCAACAAACTGTCCCACCTGTGAGGTATGTGTTGTGGGAGGAGTTGATGAAGTAGTGGCTCAGGGACTGTGTCATGTCATCGCTGAGGTCAAACTTGACAGGATCCACCATGGTGTTTTCATCACTCATCAGGTAGCGATAAAGTCCATCTACTGACAAGTGACCTGAAAAGGTTCAAGGTGCAAAGGTCAGGGATCTGAATAATCCACAAAGTGCTGACAATGCAGTTGGCAAGTTCATGAGGTAGCCAGTGATATAAGGGGTGAATAAAAAAGATTACATCAATAATCATTGAATAGTTTGTCACTTGTCTCAGTGCTTTCCTGCAATCTTGAATTGGGCTATCTTTTGCTCAGTATACATGTACGTGTCCTTTGTTACCAGCCTATGTAATCCAGCTTATCATATACATTCAGCTTCTCTAACTTTTGGGAACTCAAAACAGAATCTATCATCAGTCTATCACTGTGTCAGCATGATAGAGAGTCACATGCTCTAATGATATATTGTAATCTTGAGCTAGAAAAGGTGGGTCTTTCAGCACAAAGTTGATATGATTATGTTTTATAATCACACATTCAAGCCTAGAATGAAAGTGGGATTATCATTGTTCATCAAGGACATCCAAGAGAGAGCTGAAGCCATGACAGGACATCGCATTAACGAAATTCTTTACTTTTGGAAGATTAATTTTGAATTGGCTCTTTTTTATGCATGTTTATGAAGATGAACTACTATGACTAAGAATCCCATTCTAATACAGAAAATGGCACAATCAGACAGACAAGGGTTCACTTGAAAACAGTCCATTGATTGAATATGAAAACACAGTGTATGGTTGTGCGTCACAATTTACAAAGAAAAACAGATGGGTGTGATTCCTTCGCCCCGACAATTGTAAGAGGTTACAAACCAATCTTATGTCAATCAATGCCTCTTTATCTAATCTTAGAGTGAAATGCAGATAGATGGGACTCTATGACCCTATACAAGATTGGCACTGCTCCTGCAGAAATAATGAGATTGAGTGGTGCAATCTCATTAGATGGTAGCAAACATGCAAAATTGAAACCCCAATAACTTAGGTGATGGAGATTACATTTATATGCTGTGTCTTGAATACTAATTGCTACTTCTATATATGAGCACGGTGGCAGGATAGTATAGTTATGAGACTAAACAAACTTAACTTTTGCGGTGTGAATCAGAATAGAAAGAATCCATACTTGTCCAATGGCAATAGAATCATTTCACCTAAAGTTAGTCTTCTATCCAATACCCTTGTATGAACATCCTCCACTCATGAGTTGTCACACTATTAAGAGCATTTGGGTACAGATGTGGATGAAAGCCATCATTATCTTATTCAAGCCCTTGGAATCAAAGACATATATCATATCCATACCTAATTCTGGCATATCACGTAACCTCCATGCAGATTTTGGGAGAAAGGAACATGATACTTCCTCAAAAAAAGATCTTCCTCACTACAGTTATCAAAGATTTATAAGTAGCTTGAGCAACATACATTCTAATGTATTTGGGACAAGTGCATAGAAAAACATATTCAAAGTCCCCCTCTACAGTACATTACCATTTAAGTCTAGATACCTTGTCATGGCATACATGTAACTAGGCCAATTGCACATTCAACAACCTTTCTTGAGGCAATCTACATTCTACATTTTGTATAAACTATCTTGTGTCTGGATCAGGCAGGTTGCACATGTTGTAGCTTTAATCAAATGGATCTTTACCACAATTAGCAGGCGTTTGGAAGAGTCTGGGTTTCATACAAATAGTTTGAAAAATTAAATCAACATCATTGCATACTCTCCTTGGAAATGGTGTTCTGATTTTTTCTTGAGGGGCTTTAAGACATAATCAGGCACTGGTTGAGGCAAATCAAAAATGGAAAATCTTTTTTCACATTTTTTTGCTTTCCAAACCTAAACAATTTCACAGAAATAATATTGACCTGGTCTGTCAAAGATTCCTGAAGTCACATCCACACAACGGTATGATAAAAATATACTGTTCTGCTGGTGCATGTAACCTAATGCATTCAAAATTGGCAATGAAAATGCCGGGGAATGCATAGACTTCTTATCAGCTTCTCTGTCCTTTGATTCATTTACTGCAGCACTCACTTGGATTGATGTGAATATGACCAGATGACTGACATAATGATGTCAATTACACTCTGGAGAACAGGCACAGGGCAGTAAACTCATTAGTACTACTTATGGCAAGGTTCCTAACAACTAAGAGTATCATTTGTAACCTACTTGGGATCGGTACAATTGGGGTGTTGGAGATTGATCAACATTGAGATCTTATTTCTGTAACCAGAGAGTTAAGGAAAGCTTGTCACGTGTAAAGGGCATTTTTTAGAATTCATTTATTGATTTACCTGTGAAGGACATGATAGCTGATGGCTATTAGTATCGCAAAGAGCTAGATTTTTTGTCTGACCAACATTGCGCATGGAAATATCAATCATTTTTGGTAGATTCGGCAGGGTCAGTTGAATTTTGAAATGATCGAGACAATGTTACTTGGTGAGAAAGATCAGTGGGTACTGAAATCATGTGTAACTTATTGCTTGTGGTCAATTGATCACCATTTTCTCTATAGTGGTCCCCTGTTTATTGTGGCCACATTTCTCCAGTCCCTCGAGTGGCCGCTATAGACAGGTTTGACTGTAGCATCTACCTCAGAGTCTATAGATGAAGCCTTTCCACAGTGTTTCAGATTTTTATTCACCCTGGTTCATTAACAAGATTGCACAACCTTGACACTGACATTGACAAAACCAAAAGTTACTGCCTATCTGGTGACAAAAACAACAACAACAACAGATAAACAAAAACAAACTGATGTCCAACCTTTGTTTGCATACGACTTGTTTGGTTCATATCTGCTGATGATATCGAGGGCCTTCTTGTTGTTAGCATAAGGGTAGAGAATTTCGTTGAGTCGCGGGTCACGCTGTCCCTTGTTCAGGAAATCAACAACTTGTTCCATGGTGAGGTATGGCTTCTTGGTACCCCTGTACAACAGTATGAAATTTTATCGACTTGAAATTTACTTCATAAACGTAATATATGCAAGCAACAAAAAGCTGCAAGTTACAGGTATAAATGATAATTTGTATCATAGTGCATTGTAGCACATAGAATGTAGCACTGGCTTGGTGCAAACTGGCAAATTATTTTGCACGGTCCTGGATGTTGCATTTCTTCCTCCATGAAAACATTTGACTTTCATGCCAGTAAACCGTAAGTTTCCTACCTGCATAAAATCAGTACTCAACTTATTGCAGATACACAATACATTTTCACATGTACTTATCAAGCAACTTACGTTATGTGATCTGCGACTCTTTCTATAGCTAACGTTAGTTCACCTTTATCCCCAGGGTAACCTATATCCGTGGTATCTAAAGCCATTTTTTAGGAATATCAAGTTGTTGGATGGTGGTAACATTTCAAATTGCAGTATTTAGAAAAAAATTGCAATTTGAAACCGCTGTCCGGAGACATGATATCCCTAAATACCCTATTTTTAAATACAACGGATATACATGTAGGTCACCCTGTGGACAAAAGTGAACTAGCGCTACATGTACCAGTCTAAGCCACCTGGGTGTAAATATTTGCAACAGTGAAGTGAAATCCTAAAATGTATTTCAAAGAATACATTGCTGCTGCTCTGCCTGAATCAGCATGAACATCTACAGACCAACTGTAGATGTTTATGTCCATTGTGGAGGGATTACATCCAAACTATGTTATTGTTATACCTAGTACTTGGTTTTCTTCAGTTCAGTACCACGGCTAACCTCAATGTGACACAATTCATTAAATAGATGAAGAAGCTTCCGATGTTACCCTAGACCGTGCTGATTTTCTCTGCTATGTTGACTATCTCTACTACATGTACAACCAACCAGTACTCACACTTCTGCGAACACCTTGTCCAGCTCAGGTCGAGGACACACCTTTCTCACGATTGTGATAAAATCCTCAAAGAAGAACTTTTCCACGTTTATAACGTCATTCTGGGAGAGACAGGACAAACAAACAATTGTAAATTGCACTTCCACCTGTACCACCATGTTACAGTAGACTGAGTTACATCTCTTTGTTGAGCTATATTTATAATGGCTAGACATCCAGGAAATAAGGTACACAATATCACAGTACTCAGGCAAATGGATAGATCATTGGAAATGGTCAGACTTTTCAGGTAACATCCACTACCAGTAGTCAGTGACTCAAGCATCCGCACAAGTTTGCTTAGCTACTTTGACATAGCATGTAAAGTTTTTTATGATAGTCCAGTCACAAAGTCAAAATGGCAAAGTTTAGCCACGCATTCAACACTCTGTCATTTGACTGAATCATGTTACAAATGATCATTACGTAAATGATGGCTACTCCATCACCTTTGCAGACAAAATTGGCACATCTAATATGAAAAAGATTAAAATTAGGTTGAATCATGCCTGGTGATGAGCAGGGGTTTGCAGAGACGACGGGAAAGAAATCTGTGGATAGGCAAGACCCTGCAAAATGGTCTACCCTTATACTATCCACAGTAACAACTGAACATTAAAAGACCCCATGCATTACAGTCTATAGAATATTGTCCTCCATTGTACAAGCCATTTAGAATCCACACATTCCCTTCACTAACTATAGTCCATAAGCCCTGACTAAGTCCTTACCTTCCCTGTGGGCAGGGAACAGGTAGCCAGGGCTGCTTCCACTCTCTTCCGTTCCTCTTTGGATGTAGAGAACAACTTGATAACGCTGAAATAGAGTCAGTTAAGCTATTACAGATCTGGTTTTGGATTGTTCATATAAAAGCAAATACATGACCTATATCACTCAGATAGCAAAACTGGACAAACCTGTTGCATGGTCAAAATATATAATATAAAGTACTCACTTTTTAACAGGAAGCTTCCCCTCCTTAGTTAGGTCTTTAACTATCAGCTTGGCATACCTGGGGTATTAATAGACAATTAATCAATAAATTACATAATACATAGATTATACAACTGTTAACATGTATGGAGTAATGATACGAAGTTTTCTCTCTTTTTTTACTTTTCATCTAAAAAATATTACTACAAAGTCTCTCCATTTGTAAATAACATCATTTTCAAGATAAAAAATTCAACTAGCAAGAACAATATACTACATGATATCTTTTTGCTATCTGAACATACACAAGGTCATATACATACACTTTCTTCAGGTTCTGCATTGGAGAGGCATTCAGAGCCAGGACGTTGGTTGCTATCTTGAGCAGGGAGTCCGTCCATATCTACAGACAGGTATGAACAGAACATGAATTGAATCTCAATGGGCGATAGTTTATGGCACTGTTGAAACAATGGTAACATTCCTAATGATTGATACAACCTTCCAGAAAGGCACCAAAAGTGTATGTGTGTGTGTGTGGGGGGGGGGGCATGATCATGAGTTGCCCAAACCTCCTCCATCATTTTAGTACAATTTGCAAGAATAGTTTAGTGGGAAGAAACAACTGGGAATGATAGAACAATGACGGAAAGTGACATTGAACTGTCCGACTAAGGGCCTTCTTTAATGTCTGCCATGAATGACAGGTCATACAGAAAAAACTATATCTAATGTACCTCACCGGAGAAAAACTGGATGCACAATGATGATGAACAAGTAGGAAGTGACAGCTACAGACCTGACATATTGATTTTTTTTAAGCATAGATTAAAGCATTTGAAGAGGCTCATGGTAAAATGTGTAGTAAATGCCCTTTCTTTTAAATGCTGATGCATTATTGAGTACCATCTTAAGGTTAGAAATTACATGTACTTGCAAATAGCACACTTTTCGAAAGAATTTCAAGACATGTCTTAAGCACTTTTGGTTGTTTCTGTCTTAGCAACCAAGTTGCAATGTTGTTGACAATGGTAAAACAAAAGTTTACACAAGTGAAATAGGCCGAATGTGGGAAAATACACACTGTACATGTACTGTATATCAAAATGTAAATCTTCAATGATAAGAAACATTGTAATTTTTGGCCTTTTATTTGGAAGAAAAAATTTTTAAGTAGTGATGTTAACATGCATATTGTACAATACAGAGTAACTCAACTGATTGTATTTCTAATCCTTTTTGTCTCAAAGTCTTCTGCTGTTTCTAATTGTAGCCTGAGGTACATATTCTAAATACCAAGCGTTTCATAGTAATGGTATCATTTTTGCCATTTGTGCTTAAGTAAACATTGGTCTGGTGCTTTTAACGAAGAGTTGCATGTTTTGTACTCTTGGTACATTAATCCTATCAATACAAATGTCTGTTATTCTTGAAAAGGTCAGCCGCTACTCTTTCTAGCTTCTATGTCATGGTTAATATTAGGACGACAAATACATTTGTGTCACAGTTGATATCTTGGATTATAGAACAAATACTCCTCTGAGGTTGTCAGATCTTTGCATTCACATATTTTTCGAATAAGTGGCTACTCTTTTGAGTTTGTGGGTAATATTTGGAGTGCAAGTGTGAGTCTCAATTATGTGTCAAAGTTGATACATGTATATTGATTTATATGGGCAAATACTACTCCTTTGACTTTTTACATCTGAATTTCATGGAATACATCTCCCAGGCAGGTGTACACAATATCTATCACAGTAACATACATGTAGTGTGCATGAACTATTATAATATTGAACTGTGCTACAAATATAACCAAACTAGCCTTCAGAGCTTATTGATGTCAGCACAAAAGCTCTGAGGGCTTCACAAAGAGCAGTTTAATATAGTCATATAGTCGTAATTAAAATTGGTACCAGTCATTTAAAGCCAGTTTCACTCATTTCCTTTGATTGTTGATAATTTTTTAATAATTACAGAATGTACTTGTACATTAATTAGTAGCAAGCATTTTCTTCCCTTGTGTGTGTGGTAAATAGAGCCAAAGCACTCCTTTGACTTTGAACTGATCTCTTAAGGCACATGCAAAAGTACAAACGCAATGTTTCAAAATGTGCGTAGTAATTGGCAAAGACGTACTTGAAATAGCACAGAGAGGTCTGGTGTGTGCTATCATTCACAATGAATATACATCAAATGGTACTTGTTCCACGAAAAACATTTTATGTTCTCTGATTCAAGTCAGATGGTCTTTGATGAATCCCTTCTCTGATCTGCTGCTCTAATTCTAAAGTGGCTTCTTGGCTGAGTGTAATTCTGTGTCATTCATATTTTCTTTGCAATGTGTATACTAGTCATACTGCTCATGAATACATTGCATGCATGTATTAAGCTATTTTATTTGTTGGGCTGACCTGACAATATTGCCTTGGAAATAAATATTCAGTATTTTACAAGAGTGGCATTAAATTCTTCCTTTAATATCTTTTTATTTATTGTGCCAATATCTCCTCTACCCCCACATTCTTTTCAATCTGACCCTTAACAGCATCCAACCCTTAACAATTGTCATCCTCGACAGATTTACAACACAGAGATCTTAAAGAAACCTCTGTTGACTTACAGTGAAGGTTTGTTCATAATGAATATGAAACACTGTGTTATATTTGGTCTATTCCATAATTCTGTGTAAGTTAATGCTCAAGAGTTGGATCATGCATGTACATGAAGCTGAAGTCTCTTAAGCCATTGTGTAACATCAAAACAGATAGCACTATATTGTATACCAACCAACTATCATGTTTCATATAGAAAGTCATCAACAACTCTACTTTAAGTCAGTTACCAACTTACCTTGGCAACCCCCTCTGAGTTGGAGACAAAGTTGATGAAGCTGATGTTCACCATGTCAGGCCCATACACAACTGTGACCGTTTTGTTCTCCACAGGAATATCTGGGGGACCAAACTGCACCATCTCCTTCAGCTTGTCCTGTAAGAAAAATGAAGAAGTAAAATATCTGATTCCTTCGGGAATGCAGTCTGATGCCTCAATGATGTCTCTATTTAAAGTTATCTTGAACACTGCATCAGAACTGACATTGCATAGTAATACTTACCCTGTTGAAACCTTTGTGCTTTTTAGTAGCCGTAGATATACCACATGTCAGACTAAATTTTGGATAATTTCTGCTGAGTCAGTCAAAATAATTTCTTGAATGCATAAAACATGCAATAATACTTTCGAAATGGTTCAGGACATGTTTGTAATCCACTGTATATTTTACTTGATGGTAGGATAGCAAAATACTTTTTGTAAGGTATGTTTTCCATAATTGTAAAAAAGCACATTGGGAAGTTTAGAGATACTTATCAGACTAAACACAGTCCATGCAACATTAACATTAAGCTTTATTGTCTCCACAGTTAGCATTAGGAGATAAAAATGTCTGTAAGTTAATACATGTAGCATAACATCCAACAATAGCACCAACATAAGCCAGGCATTCATATGAATAACACACATGTACATTTACGAAATCTAGGATAAGGCATTTTGCCATAGTTATACTGTTCTATAGCTTTGTGTAAGTTTTGAGGAGTTACTCATGGTTTGATAGCTGAACATGCTTGCTAAGAGGCTCAAAATACATTTCTGGTCGGTACATATTTCCAGCTAGAGGTTTCAAATGGAAATGCATATAAATGCCTCTGTGTCCTGTATACAGACAGAGCAAACAATGAAGGGTTAGAGTCATGCTTGTTACATGATGCAATTGATCCTAAACTACTAAGGTTCAGAGATTCTACAGTACAGAGATTCTACAGTAATTGACAGAGAGTGTTGTGAGCTGTAGTATTGAGTCATCTGGTCACCAAGGTGGCCCATGCACTGCTGACAGTGTCTACCACTCTCATCTAGATCGTTCACTAAACAGCTAAAGCAATAATGCATCCACATATTGTAGTCCTTGTTATTCGATGCATGCTTGACTTCACCAGAAATCAAGCTATTGTACTCTTGCATTGCTACATCAAGCACTACATACTGCTTGCTAGAAGCCAGAGATGAAGCGAGGTGAGAATGTTGTGACATACTCACTTTGGGCAGATTTGCCAGGTACTTATGCATGCAAAAAAACATACAGCGTTAGTAGTTATCCTTGTAACTGTGTGCCTATATTGCAAGCATGTCTTGCATAACAACTTTGTTGTAAAATAACTATGATTCCATGGTTGGACAAATCCATGCAAGCGAGACTTGTGGTCAGACACAGCACCTACGTCTGTACATGAGCCGGCATGAACAGTGAATACAACAACAAATGTTAAAGGAAGCAAATGTCATACAATACAAGTCATGTAAATACAACATTCGCTTCCTTTCATGTAACCTTACAAGGGAAGATAATTGACACATACTTGGGAGGATAACACCTTGTGATATTCGGAATATTGAAACCTCTTTTTATGCACACTTAAAAATCATGCATTATCTTAAGAAATTTTGAAACAATGCTTTATCAGCATAAACCAAAACTCAGCCAAATCATACAAATATACTGGTTAATGGTTATAGTTCCAATATCACAAAGCATGTGGCAAAGTTTGCAGCAGAGCATCACAGAAACATCACAAGGCACAAGTCCATACAAC
>NC_049979.1:7374525-7385017 GCF_000003815.2 Branchiostoma floridae
AAGGAAGAGCAAATTTGACAGAGAATTTCTGGCTACCTTTCAACTTGACCATGCTGCTGAGGACACTTTAAAAGTTTAATGACGTCCTCAGAAATTGTCCACAGCTGGTACAGAAATGTTTCGCAGATGTCTATACTGACAAGAGCTTAACCCATACCCCAAAGCAAGCTGTTCTGGTTCTGGTTCATAGTCTGCAAACTCCTTGCTGCTGTTTACAGTTATTCATCTATTTATCTATTAATATTGATATGATAAAATTCATTATTGGCAAACTTCATTATTGCGTGCATGTCTGCATGAATTTTCTTCAAGCGATTGGCTTGATTGCTCTAAAAAAAACAGCCCGCCACAACTGCTATGATGTAAAACTTTACTGCTGGGGTATAAATAAAAATGGCGAAAAAAATGGCGGCATGTGTTTCATTTTGCCCGTTCAACTGTGGATCAGGGCTATCATGCTCTTTTTCATACTTTCACACCAGTTGTAGGTCACCAATAGAAATGGGTCCTGGCCCTCCCCGGGTCGTACCTCAGGCAATACAGAATACCCCCATGTTGTATTCTATGTACATGTAGATTTATTAGGACTTTAATGATCTACATCCTTATCTTTGTCTGACCCTGACCATGACCGGTATGAAAAACTGATTTGAGCTTTGCATGAATAAAACAAAAGTTCAAACAATCATAAGGCACCAGTTGGAGTCTACTTTGCGCCCATTTTCCCACTTGCGATTTTTTTTTAATTTTCAAGAAGTTTGAAATTTCAGGCAACAACTTGGTTTGGAGCCCATTGGCGAAAGTTTGGCGAATGTTTTTCACAAACAGATGAAACAGGCACAGCCCAGTGAGATTTAACACGTATAATTTATTCGATATCGCACGTATACAGTTATGAAGGACGGTCCTTCTTTATGCCGACAATAGTTGCTGTATGGTAAAGAGTAGAGTATGAATAATTATTCAATGAAACTTTGTTGTTTATTCAACATCATGGCTTAATTCAAGGCCGAGCAATTCTGCTGCAACTTCAAAGGAATATTGCATATGGAATGCAACTTAAAATACCCAGGAAATCACAATACGATTTTCCCAGTCTTCCCCCACCTTCTTTTCTGGCCTTGAAGGCTTCAGGCAAATCCAACTGTAAATCAGCCCATAACCGAACAAGGCCACCCCAACTTAGTTACATCTATAAAAAAAAACACAGACAGAAAATGTCGACAAGTAGCTGCTTTTGATACTAAATGGCTAAAGTTAAGTATGGTATCATCCATAATGATAATCAATATATAACAAAACACAATTGAAGTCAAGACTACATATGAAGGATGAATATCTTTACTTACAACCAAATTTTGTCTTCTTGTACTAATTGTGTGGTATTTTTAATGTCAACAGTTCTAGTGACCATAAGTGTAATTTGAGAAACTCTGTAAAATCCTAAATCATGTATTCATTAGGTATTGAAATTTCAATACCGAGCCATTGATAAACTTTCTGCTGTGTACTAATTTGGTTAGGCTTTATGTGTGAGGCATGTGTAGGAGAGATACAGTTTCTGCTTCTAGGTGTATTGTAAATAACTTACAAGGTCAGCCTTTGTGTAAATTGTGAAAAGTTCAAAGGAATAGTATAGATGAAATGAGACATATTCCGATACCCTAGAAATTGTGTCCCCTACGCATTACAGAATTTTCTCACAGGGACATGCAACAATATCTATATCTGATTCTAAAATCAGATAACAGTAAATTGAATGTTCCCTATTATCTTAAACTAGAAAGGCCGACATTTGCTTAAGAGCAAATACAGCATATTTCAGCCATACCCCTTCCCACGCAACATTGGACTGTTCCAAATCACCCCTGCGCAAAAATGGAACATCTTAACAGTACATTATCCCCCAAAGTGGACTGGAATTGTGAATTGATTCCAGGTAAAGACAGAGCTTGCTTCTATTTTTCAGAAAATGACAATAATCACACCTTCCATTCAGAAAATTTTCATCATGACTGAAAATTGTTGAATGACTTCATGTAATGTCATTAACAATTTTCAGTACGATAACTAGGTGTAAGTTTAAAAAAGTATAAGCTCCTTGTGATGTGGGTACATTTATTATTGCAGTGAACTTTTTTATTCAAGTAGGGCATACGATTTAATAATTATCAAGCAGGTGCAGGTACTGTAGGAGCGTTTGTTTTCTTCAAGCTGTAAAACTGTTAAACTGTTTTACTTTGTATGCAATCAGCCATCGAGCCTATTCTTATTTTAGTTTAACAACTCAGTCCTGCCAGACCCGGAAGATACGATTGAACCTTGTTCGAGGATTTATTTTCGTCTGTCTGGTCAGTCTGTTCATACCCTGGCGCTGAGATTGTTTTATTGGGCTGAAACTCTGGCAGTTTAAAGTTACTTACAATTTAAATGTTCAAAGTTTATGTCAAACAACAACAGCACTAGGAACACATACATTTGCTCTGGAGAAAATACAGCAGTTTTCGCAAGTTCCAGTCCAGTGATAGAAATGTGGCCACTATAGACAGGTGGTCACTATAGAGAAAAATGCTCATCTATTGACTAGGAGCCATACGTGATTTCAGTACACTGATCATTAATCATATAAACATTGCACAGGTAAGCCAATTGTTTAGATGTACAATTAAGTTCAAATAATTCTGAAGAGAAATATTGATGAGAAAATAATCATTCTCGCCACTGTCTAACTTATAATTACGTATCAAAACTAAACGCAGATTTTCTAACTAACGCACCTTTCGCCGACTTCATCAAAGGACCGCCGGCTATCAATCAAACACGGCTGTTGATTAGACTTACAGTTTCAAACAGTCATGTGCTGTGTGCCAGTTGACAGCGAACTTCATGCTACGTGATGTTTTACATTGCTTGGACCTTCTATCCTACAGCGGTGCTTCTACAAAATATTTATACTGTAACACTGAGTCCCACATGTTTTATAGAATAGAATTTGACGCAGAACAGCGTTTTCTGCTGGGTATTTTTCTTGAAACATGTCCGTGGGAATATCAGCGAGGCGGCGACGTAGGGATATCAGACCGTCAACAAAAGTCGCACGGCGACTAACGGCGCAGCGAAGATACTAGCGCTTCAACTAAGGATGGCAACCCGTACAATATTTTTGTATACTGTTGAGCTAAGTAAAGTTTGTTGTTTATGAGGTTTTAGTTGTCTTTGAGGCTTTGATCCGAAATATTTTAAAGTCAAACTGCTGAAGAGAAGTAAGTGACTGCTACGATTATCGTAGATATGGCCCTAAAAAACTGATAAAAGAAGCCTTCTCAATAGTCTAAAATGCAAGAGCTTCCGGGGGGGCTTCGCCCACCTGGGTCCCCCCCACAGTGGCCCTGCCCCTGGACCCCGCCAGGGACATTCGGCGGCCCCCGTACCCCTGTCCGACGCTTTGAAAAAATCCTGGCGAGAAGTCTGTACGGCCTGAGTCTTCAAGTTAACGTATTGTGTGGTCCCGCTTATGAATATTAATTAGCCTTCACTTTCCTCTTCGCTGATTGGCTGAAACATTAATTGAATTAACTCTTCCTGCCGGCTAGACGCAGGTGCAGATGTCGGCTCTGTGGGGTGAACGTCCGAAAGGTCATGGCATGGAGAACGAAAGAAAACCAATTTCCCCTTGAAAAAGTGCTGTAATTAAGCCTTTTACAGTACTTTATGCCAAAAATTTTACTTGGATCATTTTACCAACTATCTTATGCCTATCTATACCAAATGTTACTCATACCAGGGTACAGGTGTGCAAAATATACCGTTATAAGACCGTCAACAACAGTCGCACTGAGCTAACAGCGCAGCGAAAATACCATCGCTAGCGTTTCAACTTCGGATAACAAGTTATAAGTACTGTTGAACTCAGTAACGTTAAAGTTTGTTTTTAGTTGCCTTTGACGGTTTGACCTGAAATAGTGTTACGCTAAACTCCTGAAGAGAAGTTAAGTGACTGCTGCGATTATCATAGATATGCCCCTAAGAACTGGTACAATATAAAGCCTTCTGAATAGTCTAAAATGCGAGAGCCTTAGGCGGGCTTCGCTCCCCCTGGCGGGAACACTGCTATATACGGGATCATGAGGCCCCGCCTATGAATATTAATTAGCCTTTGGCCTCCCCTTCGCTGATTGGCTAGGTCTTTGATTCAATTAACTCTCCGACTGACGCGCACAGGTGTGGCTCTGTGCGGGGTCACGGAAGGTCACGTCAGGATGCCAAAAGAAAACAAATTTCCCCTCAGAAAAGCGCCAAAATTAATCATTTTAAAGTTGTTTATGTCAAAAATTTTACTTGAATCTTGTTACCAAGTATCTAATGCCTATCTATACCAAATTTCAGGTCATTTAATTGTAATACCAGGGTACAGGAGCCAAAAGTGTCCTTTTTTGGTCAAAAATTGGCCAAAAATCGCAAAAATAAGCATTTTGTTGCACTGTACACCAAAAGTGTTATCGAATTTATATGAAGGGATTATCAAGGCACATCTGTGTCAAATTTCAGCTCATTCGGTTGCAATACCAAGGTACAGGAGCCAAAAGTGTCCTTTTTTGGTCAAAAATTGGTCAAAAAATCGCAAAAATAAGCATTTTGTTGTACTGTACACCAAAAGTGTTATTGAATTTATATGGGGGCATTATCAAGGCACGTCTCTGTCAAATTTCAGCTCATTTGGTTGTAATACCAGGGTACAGGGGCCAAAAGTGTCCTTTTTTGGTCAAAAATTGGTCAAAAAATCGCAAAAATAAGCATTTTGTTGTACTGTACACCAAAAGTGGTATCGAATTTATATGGGAGCATTATCAAGGCACATTTGTGTCAAATTTCAGCTCATTTGGTTGTAATACCAGGGTACAGGGGCCAAAATATACAGTTTTGGTCTAAAATTGACCAAAAAATCTCAATAAAATCATTTTAGAGGCAGATATGAAAAAACTGAGAAAAAAGCATCAAGGTATTGGCCTATTCTACCCCTGTGCCAAATTTCAGGTCATTCGGTCCAGGAACGGCGGAGATGAATCACTTTGAAGATTTGACAGGAGAAAGAAAGAAAGAAAGAAAGAAAGAAACATTACGAATACAATATATTTCACCATACTATGTATGGCTGAAATATAAAAAGGCGTAACCTATTGACTGTAATGCTTTGCATGCGAAAAGATGATGATAAAAAATGAGCTGTAATCACAATACACTTATAGCACAAAATCACCGAAAGATAAAAGACAAGATGGCAACCTCTTGACACCCTCCTCTACCTTGAAACTTTATCAGAACACATAAGTTTGATAAAGATCTACATACAAATTTTTCTTTAGTTTCTACCATGTCCCCTATATTTTGAATATCATACATGTAATGTTACATTTACTGTTTCCCTTGTCTTCACAAAACAAGCCGAAAGGATATCCCTTTATCACATTTGGTCTGTTATTATCCTGCTATATCAAGGCACTAACCAAACAACAACTCATAGTTTGATCTTGTCTCCATTTTTAATACATGTAACGTTACATATATAAGTTAAAAGTACACCTTCTAGTCATGTCGTATAAAACTTGATGATGCTAATAAATGGAGTCTTTTACCCGTTTGGATGTATGTAGATATATTAAGTGATATCCATGGGTGTCAAACGACATACTGAGGTAGATGTGCCCAGGTTATTAAAAACATTATCATTACTCCTGCGGACTGCCTTTCTAAATTGGATTCACCCCATTCCGAGCATGCCTGGCAGTCCATTCCAGTAACCCTGGCAATCTGGCAGAGTGCACCCTCAATTCATTTGGGATGAGCTTAGTGTTTTATACACTGATCACCCTACATATAGGCATTTAGCTGATAACAGATGGTATCTTGCCTAATACAACAATAGCCAACGTTTAGTTGATATTTACAAACAAAACCAACCCTATTAGGTGATCCATGTGTTACAGATAGGTGCTGATGGTAATAATTTGTCCTTACGTCGCTACCTTCATACAGAAATTCCGGCACGGAGCAAGCTATACGACCCCGTGACCAGCAGCCTTTCGCAGCCTACCTGACACAGCATCCTTCTGGCATTATGCCTGCATGCTGACTTCATGAAACACTTCGAAATGTCAAGGTTGACACTTTTGAAACATCTCCTCTTCTTCATTCCCAGTTTCCTTACCTACTAGTAGATGTGTCCTTCAATTAGTTTATCTCAATCTACAGATGACATGTCTTTTTTGCATTGAAAAAAACAACAACTAAACTTTAATCTTTGATTTCTTCAATAAGCACATTGTGACTTGCACTCCACCTATCCCATTTGCAGACAAGGTTTTCTTATTTTAGCCAACATACTTCCAACAGCAGAAGAAGAAGGATGGGGATGACAGTAGACGTATACCTGCTGGAAAAGGCCCATAAGGGGATTTGTCTTGGAGTTGGAGAAAATCCAAGCCAACACAGAAAAAGCTGCTTGCTAGCAGAGCCTTTTTAGTAATGTAATTGCCTTACTTGCCAAAGGCCTGGGTGCGAATCTGATGGGAAATTATTTTCCCTGGCAGTAGCTGTGGCTTAGTGGATTAGATGTCCGAGAGCCAACTACCCACTGTTTGCTGATTGGAAATTTGGTGGTTTTAGCCAT
Source organism: Branchiostoma floridae (assembly GCF_000003815.2). Lineage (NCBI taxonomy): Eukaryota > Metazoa > Chordata > Leptocardii > Amphioxiformes > Branchiostomatidae > Branchiostoma > Branchiostoma floridae. The sequence continues at coordinate 7,381,193 of NC_049979.1, forward strand.
CAGACTGGCAATATGCTATCTAATACATATGGGGGACTCATGCCTCACTGCATGCATGTAAGTCCTCATGCCTGGCTGCTTAAATCCAACCAGGTATATGGGCAGGAGATGGCTGTCTAACCTGTACCACTGGCTTACAAGAAAGCATCCTACTGTACCCCCTGGCATTTTACACTGTTCTGCTTGGCTAGGATGGGCCAAGGTTTATGGCCAAGAGCCAGAAATAGAACTGTGCAGGTATGAGTTATCCATAAAGTTCCCTTCCTGCCAAGCAAGTTGCAACCAGTGAGCGGTGAAGTTCCCAATCTTGCTGTGACTTTTAATAGACGTGTTGTTAATGGAACTAGGGTTCGCCAATGTCTAATTACTCTAAAGAACAATCAGGAATCATTTCAAAGGTACCACACCATGATATTGTGTTTTCCACGATTAGAAGGCTAAGGTCAGGGTGAACTTTAGGCATTATTTGTATATATTTCTACAACATAGTGAAAATGAAGCTTCTGCTTTCAGAAGCTGGACTACTGTAACAGTGAGGTTCAAGGACTGCTAAAATGACCATGCCAAGCGGCTTTAAGCCTTTTGGCGTAATAGTTTAGCGTCTAGGGTTGTTGTCTGGCGGCCCAGGATCAGGATATTGTTTCTTTCTGTTTCTACTGATGTCTTACACTGCTACTAGTGTAGATCAACTTCAGGGCAGCCTGGATCACTTTAGTCTGGGTTCATTCCCCTAGCTAGTTAGTTTACCAGGCCTCCCTTACTTTAATGCCTAAGGAGAGGGTCTGCATGGGGGTCCTGACAACGATTTATGCTAAATTCGGTATGACTCACTACGCTTTACGTTAAACTCATGAAGGCTACCAACGCTTTACGCTTCATCCCACTACAAATTACGCAAAATAGAATAGCTTCCCTACGAATTACGGGAAATTAAAAAGGCCTGCCTACGCCTTAAGGAAAAGAGCATGCAGACCCTCTAAGAAGAGTACTGGGTAAAGTAACAAGGATGGCAGATCACTTGCCTTCAGGTGAATGACCTGAGGGAGGAAAGTAACTCTGGGTCATTCACCACCTAACATATGGCAGCCGCAAGTGTCACAACATTTCTGTTACTTAAAATAAACTTTGACGACGTGATTGGCACTTTTAAACATCGCACTCTAAATCTTGGGTCACAGAGAGCCTAAGGCAATACTTAAACCCTTTCCCTGCTTACCTGCAACAGTCTGCACAAAAATTTTGGTGCAAAGGTAGTCATAATATAATAAGAGTATTGGTCTAAGAGAGCGATTGAAATGTTAGTTCAAAGAAAGTGTCCTAAAGCCCTTGTCAGGCACAGTCCATACCATTAATGTGGAGAGAACAATGTACAAAAATTGCAATTCAGCCATTAGGCTGCAACAGTTTTTAATATAATAAACCATTTCATCATCATCATTTCATTCTCAGGACTAGAGTTCCACGAACACATACCTTTGCCAATAAACCAGGTTTGTTATGTAGAATGATGTCTGTAGACATAAAAGTGTTACTCATTATATTTTATCTTATATGCCTGGAGTTGGTTCATAACATTTTGCCACTGCTTATACAAATTACATCCCTATTTACTTACTAATATTAGATTGTATCAAGCATCACTTAAGCTGTCAGCATACCAAAAATCATTCTGATCCTTTCATCCTATCTTGACTTATTCTCTCTCAAAGTAGGAAACTAAACCGGCTCCTGCAGTTCAAGAAAAGATGTTAGCCAAACATACACCTCTTACTCTCCGCCATCTTTCTCAGTTACATATGTGACAAGTTTGAAAGTCCTATCATGGAATGCAGTGGATTTATAAACTTTCCTAATTAATTATGCAAATTAGCTGTTAATTTGCATAACTAGTATCTCATTATGTAAGTTTTTACTTAGGCTATCTACATACCAAAAATCATGACGATCCGTTAACACGTTCTTATTTTCCATTAATTATGCAAATGAGATCATCATCTGCATAATCAATATGTATTGATATTTCTTTCTTTCTCAGCTACAAATGTGTCAAGTTTGAAAGTCCTATAAAGGAATGCAGTGGATTTACATACTTTCCTCATTAATTATGCAAATTAGCTGTCGATTTGCATAATTAGAATTCCATTATGTAAGTCTTCCCTTTGGCTATCTACATACCAAAAATCATGAAGATCCGTCATCACGTTTACATTTTCTCATTTATTATGCAAATGAGGCCGTCATTTGCATAATTAATATGCATTGATATTTCTCTCTTTCTCATCTATATATGTAACAAGTTTGAAAGTCCTATCATGAAATGCAGTGGATTTATAAACTTGTGAGTTGCTGATTTGCATAATTAGTATTTCATTATGTACATTGTTACTTGGGCTATCCACATACCAAAAATCATGATGATCCATCAACACGTTCTCGAGTTATTCTCATCCAAAGTTTGAAAGGAAATCAGCGACTGCAGTTCCAAACAAGCCGCTAGGGGGTCCAAACTTACAGCACTTACTCTCTGTTCCAAGGGCTATCTACCACTCAAAAATGATAACCACAGCATGTCCAGAACACGAGATATAAAAAATTGAGGTTCTGCTGCAGTACCTTAGCAAGCCGCTAGGGTGCCCATTATCGAACTTGACCTTAGTTTTTGATTGTGGCATAGGCCTCACATCTACAGATAATAATGATAAAAACCCGGGTTAACACATGAGTACAAATGTATATATCAAAGTCCTTGTGAGACTGTGTGGAATTATTAGTCTCTAGCAGGCTCCACAAAGTCACTGGAAAATTAGTAGAAATTGGACAAAACAGACACACAACATGCCAGAGGAATTAGCTGGCCGAGGAGTATGGTTCACTACCCAGCTAACTCCGCTGGCATGTTACCTGCCTATACTTGTCCAATTTCTATTTTTTCCAGCGAAATGCGGAGTCTGGAAGAGACTTTCATATGGACCTCATACAGACTTGAATACATACGCATGTGTGAACCCACCTTAAATCTTGCTTGTGGGGGTTTGAACACATGTTCTAATAGACCAGCATCAACATTATCTCCCTGTATATTATGTGTATGCATCATTTTCAGACCTATTGCTTGACCAAGCACAATATGTATGTTGTTCGCTTTCTGGTCTTGTGCAGAGTAATCCAAGGAATACAATCAACTTCAAGAATATAAACTAAGCTCGTACATATATATATGAGGGAATTGAGGTCAGATCATGTTCTTAGTATTCAGGAATATCTTCCAAATCATCATGAATACCAGTGCCCTTGAATTGATTCTAAAGGTTGCTCATGTAAAAGGGAAGCACTCCACCTGCAGATGAAGATTAATTCTAGTGTGGAATATTACAGGATGCTGAGATCATCTTACTGCCCCAAAACAGCAGCATACTGTACTACATGTACTTGAGAGTTGGACTTGTGATTGCCTAATCGGCACTCTCTTAGACGATTGGGCTAATGGACTTGTCCAACCCCGGTTCAAGACCCAATGTAAGTGGATCTCATGAAATGTTGATGGTTTATTAAGAGTTCAAAATTGTCCGCACCGTTGTACATTATACTTTAGCCCGGAAATGGCGAATTTCAAGTACCTCAAAGTTTACTTCTTCCAGCCTTTACAAGGAGACACTTGTCTATTTGATTACTCAATGTCCAATTCAACCAGGATTAATTTCTTAGTTTTTTTTTACATCCAACTCCTGGACTCAAGATTCCAAGTTACGAACATGACAAACTAATTCCCATCTCAATTCTTAAAGGAGTTTGAACACATTGATTAAATCATTACTGCATCACAGC
>NC_049979.1:7389621-7391499 GCF_000003815.2 Branchiostoma floridae
GCATTGAAAATTACCTGCACAAGACAAATTTTACCTGCACCACTCTGAATTTAGGAAGCAAGGATCATACTGATATTGTTCAGGAACCATTATTTTATACTTAATAATTATAAGTTAATAGGCGGTAACAGTCAATGCATCTAATAACAACAATCCACATGCACCTACACCATAAGATATTTATGTATAAAACCAAGCACATGGACCAGTGCAGGTTAGGTGCAGGTAGACACCAGAAATCCCTGCACAGCTCCAATTTTACCTGCACTAACCTGCATATGCAGGTGGTATTTCGAGCCCTGGTGTTGAATACAAAACATGCTACTCCCCAAATAGCACTCGTCATCATAATAAACGTGGTGAAAACCATCAGAAACACAGGTCAACCTGATGGCAGTAAGCACATGTTCTTTCTACTTTACTTGGAGATCCTAAGACACTGTAAGACAAACCGGCACAACTAACGCATTTACGTAACTATGTTTGTATGTATGTGTGTTATGTATGTATGTACATATTTTTGCAATGCAAAAATGAGTGAGTTAACAAAGTTTTATCACACCTACCCCATTCTGATCTGTCCAGTAGAGAATTTGACCCTCTTCATCTACTCGCAAGGTCACTGCTACTCCCACTGTGGAATCCTGTACAAGAACGAAAGAAGTTAGCCATTAAAATTCATCAGAAGAGTACAACGCAATCTATATCATTTAGCTGCTAAACAACTGTTTGCCAGGATGATGAAATAAATGACTTCTGCATGTAGCATAACCCATCAAAAACAAACAGGTGCATAAGGACAATTTTCTCAACTGTTTTTTATTCTTCTTTTTGGACCAATTAGAAAATAAACAGATTATATCGGCAGGAGTCAAATGTTTTGAGGGCATGATGATAACAAGAAGGAAGGGAAGTAAATTAATAGTAATTTCTACCATGTTTCTATACAGATAAACTTGGTCTCAAGATGACCGCTTTCAGTCCGTCCCAACATTTTCAAAGACGAAGGCACGTCTATCGTTGAAACCACCTGGAGTTGGGGATGGTCACAGGCAATCAGGTCCAGGTTAAGGTCCAGACCTGGACCAGACCTGGACCTGAATTTTCTGTACTGGTACCCACCCCTATTATCCAGAAAGCTTTTATACAAAAATCATTGCTTCCAGCAATGGGCAGATGTGCACATTAATGTGTATCAAGTAAGCTTAAATGTCACGTCTAGGGTGGAACTTAGGCCTTTATGAAATCTTGACAACAAGGTCCTTCCTTAAAATATCATAAGATTTGATTTACTAGTATGTAGAGGATGTGTGTATTTGTCAAAAAGCTTTACAAAGCTCTGGGTAAAACGAAAGTGATGACAACTGCATGGCAACTTATTCTATGATCATATACACTTATTTGGTACAACCAGAATCGGACAAGCTTGCCACAAGCTACATGCTTCATGCACCACAGTCAATTCAAGAGGCGTCCCAGTAAAAAGCGAAATGTCAGCGTATACACCATACATCTTTTATGACACATGGTAGGGTACAACGTTTCTGAAGTCAATGAAAATGTCACCAAATTCAGATATGGTAATGCTATGCACTGAAGCAGGTTTTTACCACTAAGTTACTCCGTCAGTAGATTTGGCATCATTCCATTAGCAACTCCAAACTACCCAATGCTACAGGTTCACATACAATTTTGCACAAATATAGTATTTCAGCCCTTTCTTTTATGGAAAATATCAAATTACAGGTTACGACAGCCAGGTAAATTGATGAATTCAAACAATTTTGGAAATGGCATCCTAAATCTTGTCTTTCAGTCTTACAGTTACACCTGTGAGTGATAGCCATTTATATGGTGCACAGATCACACAAAGCCACT
>NC_049979.1:7395104-7398104 GCF_000003815.2 Branchiostoma floridae
ATATACATGTACATGTAATTAAAAAAATGTTCTGTGATGAAAATGCCTGCATTATGAAGAGCTTTGTCAGCCTTTTCTTGTGAGAGCCTTTGGAGGACACTGGACTTATATCTTAATCTTTTGAAGTACATGACACGTATTTCACACACGTTGCCACATGTACATGTATACCACATTACCAGCAGCATAATACTAGGCTCCTTTGTTGATAAACCTTTGAAACTTAGTTTTTTCTTTCTTTCACATCTCTTCCTGCCAAATTCAAGTTCTTTCCTCATCAATCAGTTTATGGTTCATGAGCTTCTTTTGCCGTACAGCCAAATACACCAATCTTATAGCCCTCCATAAGATTAGACTATACCATTGCACCGTCTTGAACTTATCACTTGAGACGTCTTACACTATCTTCTTGAAATGAGAGACCCCTTCGCAGATCTTGAATTCCGAGGATAGCTCACAGGATGTTATCAGCCCTGTTGGCATGTACACAGGAAATGTTTGGTAAGCGTTGACAAATATACCCAAGATTAAAGGTCAAGATTAAGGTTAAGCAGTGCACAGCTTTATCAAACAGGGGCATCTTTGAACATAGCAGTCATTTATCATGTATAACTTCTTGTCCGATTTCAATGACACTGAAGGGTTCAGAAAACACGTTGCTCCTGAAATGACAACCGAATTCAATGCAAGGCTGTGCCATACCATGCAAATTTAATACGAATATGACACAAAGATTAAACTCAAAAACCGATGTTAGATGCTTTGGTCTTTCACCAACTCAGCCCATCATCAGACCAACTTGGCCCCAAACTCTGGTCAACTCGGCCAAACATCTTTTAGCGCTAACCCTGGACGAGTTGACCAGTATGTTGGGCCAAGTTGACTGGGTCAAGAATGCCCTGATCCTGTTCGTCCTATAAAAATCCCTCTACATGCACATCTATACAACATAGCACATTAGCAAATAAATGAAAATGATATGGTAAAACGTACAGTGTTTACTAGCGTTGAAAGGTCTGCGTGGCGCAATCGGCAGTACGTTTCACTCAGGCCCAGAACAGAAGGTTCTGAGTTCGAACCCCGCCGTGTCACCGATCTTGTGCCCTTGGGAAAGGCACTTTACACGACTTTCCTCACTTCACTCAAGTGAAAAATGAGTTTATAGGCTACAAAATTCTTCAGCAAGTTGAAGTTGGTAGCCTCAAAATGAAAGAAGAAGAAGAAATGTTATATACAAATGTACAATGTACGATGAATAAAACCAGACTCAGGCTGTTGCAGGCCCTTGTAATTTGCTGTTTCCAGCTGAGCTACCAAAGCCATGTGCGCATGCAGTGAATTGCAAGTTGAATGTTGTGATTCCCAGCATTAACCTTCAAGCCCTGTAATCTTTGGTTGACGAAAGGAGACCTATGGCTGGAAGTATTTACAAAATGTACTTCAACTTCGAATTGTTACTGTCTTCCCTTCCTGGTTGATTAATGGTAGGTCCCAAATAAGCATCTTTGAGTCACAATCCTCTTTGATGTGAATAATTCATCTTGCATCAGTAGATGGTCAACTGGGTATTTTCAAGTAGTACACTTGAACCCACTTTGTTTCCTTTCACTTCACATGAAAGTGAAGTGAATTTTACCAACGAGCTTTCATGATTTTACTGTGTTCTCAATATATTTTGGTCTCAAATGATCAAATCCAAATCGCCTGGCAGGCACAGTTCATTTACTTGCACAAAACGGATGTTACCAAAGTTTTCATTCTTGACAGAAGAAAGTCTACTAAAAAAAAACTAAATCAAGAAATGGGTATGTTATACAAAGCACTGTTCTATGATTCAGACAATTCAAACAAGACAACAACGATTTACTCACAAAGGGTAATGTTAAAAGGAGAGCACAATTATAGCAGTGAGACTGGTTTGTACTTGAATCCATTGGCTTCTTGCTTTGTTTCCCTTTGGGATGATCACGTCTCATTATTTTGACAAAAGAGGAAACCTAACAAGGGTGTGGGAGTGAACTGAGTTACAGTGGCAACAAGAGGTTAGCAAACACTTGCCTCATTCCCTTTATATAAACAAGGCTATTAATCAACACATTAGCATCAAATAATGGGACAAGGTCACACAAATTTAACTACATGTTTAACAAATACATGTAAATCTATTGTAATCAGAACTGAAAACAATGTGTCTTGGCTAAGTTGTCAGATTGATGATAAGATAGGCTCGATGTTCAGTTCAGTTCTGATGTAAGGTACTATTTATAACTATTGAGCAGAGCATTCTTTTTCTTGTGACTGAGATCTCATTAGACTGGGTATTTTTAATTGTAGGATAACATCCCCCAAAACCAAAAAAAGAAATAACCTATTGGCACAATTAACTTACCACATACTGTACAATGCAAAACATATGCGAAATATCATTTCTTTCATCTTAAGACTAACAGCACTAACATCTCCTTTTTTACCAAATTGTCAATGTAGTATGATGATATTTGAATGTGTTTTCATGGAATTCATAGATTTTACTTTCAGATCATTTGTAGACTTTTCAGTGGATAATCTTAAGAAATGCCTACATTAGGTGTACATAGCACCTGTCAGAACAATATAATTCAGATGTTGTCTTCCAGTTGTTTCAATAAAGACCAAATTATCTTTGAGATCAGTAATAATTCAGGAGTCAGGGAGTATCCGTGGGTCATGTTTCAGAACCGCTTATTTATTGATGGAAAACACACACCTGTTCTGACAGAGAGCACAGTCACAACCTCTCTAATTCAGCCTGCCAGAATCACAGACCTTAAAAATTTCATACACAGCAAGAAAGACAAGTTAAAATTCCTCCTCCCAAAAACCTATTTATCATACTAAGCCCCTCCTTACTTTAGACATGTCATTGTCTCCAGGCTAGCTTCTCAGAGAGTATGAAACAAATCTCCAACTACTTTTGAATTACAATTGAGATTCAACATTGATAGGATTCATGTATTAATG